>NC_142805.1:45708338-45863338 GCF_049724085.1 Artemia sp. Qi Xiang Cuo
TTGAGATTTTCATTTTGTCTAAAATAGACCAAAGATCATATAATAAAAACTCCGGGGTAAAAACTCCGTCATTAGGACTTTACTGAAAACGAATTATATTACAAATATTGTCTTTTGTCCTTATTACAACATTGAAAATTAACATAAAAATTACAGTAAAATTAAGTTTTGAACTGATGAGCTTTCAGCAATTAATATCATTATATCTCAAATTTTCAGTTTACTTTTATTTGTTCTTTCCAAGATTTTTCAAGGAAAATATAGCTTCATTACGAACAATAGTTTGGACACTGCCCCCTTCCCTAACTGTTAAAGTCTAATGCTTACTGCGTCATTGGTGCTTCACTTAAAAAGAATTATATTACAAATATTTTGTGTTCCAGTTATTACAGCCTTAAAAATGAAAATAATAATTACAGTGAAATAAAATTTTGAACTGATGATCTTTCAACAATTAATAGCATTAAATATCAAACATTCAGTTTGATTTTATCCATGCCTTCCAAGACTGTTCAAGACACATATAGTTTTCAGTAAAGCGCCAATGACGCAGTAGGTTTTAGATTTTTACAATGAGAGAAGTAGGCTAAACCCACACTCTTGTCTGTAATGATTTTTTTTCATTTAAAGCTTGATTTGCATGTTCAATTTAAGCTTTACTTGTTTTAATATTTATTTATTTATTTATATAAGTACCTGTTGTATATTTTTTGCATTGATTGCTTATTTAATTCCTGTTCGTTCTGAGTTTAATTTATTCTTTAATAACAATTTCTGGTCGTGTTGAGTTTAAGATATTTTATATTTATGTTTATTATGATATTAATTTTAATATTGCCTTTACTTTTATTTAAAAAAATTCGATTTCGGAAAGTTTTTTTTTTTTTAATTAATCACACCATAGAGCGATGCAAAATATTTCTTTATTTTCTTTTTGGTCGTTTATTAGTGTTGAGATTTGTATGTAAGGAGTTTTCCATTTTTAGATTATTACAGTAAAATCTGATGGAAAGATAAAGGCCACTGGTGTTGAATTTAACATATTCGGAATGACCAGACATATACAAGCTCGTAAAGAAGTTATTGTTTCCTGTGGAACAGTTGGATCTGCCAAACTCCTTATGC
This sequence comes from Artemia sp. Qi Xiang Cuo, assembly GCF_049724085.1. Taxonomy (NCBI): domain Eukaryota; kingdom Metazoa; phylum Arthropoda; class Branchiopoda; order Anostraca; family Artemiidae; genus Artemia; species Artemia sp. Qi Xiang Cuo. The sequence goes on from NC_142805.1 coordinate 45,709,464, forward strand.
TATCTGGAATTGGTCCGAAAAGACATCTACAGGATCTTAAAGTATTTATTTTATTCATACTTACACACAAGGGGAGTCTCTTCTAAAACAATGGAAAAAGAGCGGCCAAAAATTGATGTCTTTCCAGTAAAATCCCCTGATCTCCTTTAAGGGTCTGGTTTCATGTATCCTTGGATACTTCGCTATAAAAAAAAAATAAAAAAAAATACAAGAATCCTATACAAGAAAAGTAGAGCTAGATTTTTTTTTTTTATTGGATTAGTCTTGTCCCCGACGATGAACATGATTCTGGGTTTGGGTTTTATCAATCTGAAAGTAGTGGTTGCTTGAGGAAACTATTTTATTGGCTACCAATTCTTCCTAGTATCTCGAAGGAACAATATCTTGAAAAATTTATTAGCTAAATATAAAGCAATGATCAGTTTCCATGTCAGATAATTAAATTAAAACAACAAGTTCGGTTCAAATGAAAGTAAAGAGGGATATTAAAATGTAAAAGAACAGAAATTACTTTGTATGTGAGGGGGACTGTCCGCTCCTCAACTCCCCAGTCTTTACGTATGTAAAGGGCTTGAACTTTTTTTTCATTTAAAATCAACTCATAATTATCACAATTCCCAGGGTTCCCCCAAATCCGAAGAGGGCTACCACACCCTCAAACGCGACTATTTAGATCAAAAAGTAACTTTTGCACATCAGTGCTTCTAGAAAAGAGATCCTTCAGCATATTTACTTTTCGAAACAAATTATATTTATTCAAAATAAATAATCTTCCTAATGAAGGGAGATCAGAGACTAAATTCATAATCATCTGCATATTCGTTCAGTTCATAAGAAATTTCACTATGGTAACTTTAGATCTTTCATGCACGTTAAATTTCGTTGCATAATTTTCATCAAGGTTGCAGCTCTTTCATGGGTGTTTAATTCCTATTTCTAAAATAGTACTAATTTTTCATGTTTTAATATTAATGATGAGCAACTCTAAATTAATACACTAATAAATTTAGAATCAGCATGAATAATATGTTTTGTTGTTGTACATATTATCATCAAAGCTTTGTTTTATAGAGTTTCAGCTTTTAATGAAAGGATTGTTCGTTTGCTTACAGTTTCTTATTACGAGTTGTCTAATCCAAGCCTACTACTCCCTCATTTGACCCCGTTTGTGACGTTTAGGTTCTATATTCGTATGGCAATGCTTTCTGTGAGAAAATCATTCCTGACAAAAATGCAGCGCTCCAAATATAGATTAGAAGGGGGCTGAAATATCAAAAAATATTTATAGGGCTATCTTTTCTGCGACTTCCAAAGCTAGTTTTTCGACCCCCCTGAATATCTCTTGATTTTTTGACCCCCTACCTTTACGACTAGATTCACAGCAGGGTATTTGAGATTCCTCGGAAACAATGAATCATTTTACCTTGTATCTCTCACCCTTTTTAAGTAGCAAAAAACTCTGCTTTCTTTTCGTTTTATTTTTATCAGTTCTTGGAACTCAACTTAAGGGTTTGTTCGTTTAAGCCTTTGACAGTATATCCTGAAAATTGACTTAAAAAAATCGTAAGAAAACATGTTTCCCTAGCAAAACCATGCAACTATGGTTGCAGTGCAAATTATGTTCTGGTGTTGAGAAGGCATGAGAGTTGTCAACCCTTCTCATGTTAATTTCTGCTCGTTTTGATTTCGACTATTGCCAACGTAATAGCATAGTCGTTTTGGGATATTGCTGAGATGTCTTATTAGCAACCTGCATAAACTCTGTAACTTTTGATTAGAGCAACAATTTAAAGCAACACTTAGTTTTAAAGAATAATGGATAAATCACATAACTATGGGGGGTTGATATATCCAATATTCCAAGAGACAATTACTGGGCCGTTTAACTATACTGAACAAAATGGCTGTCTCAAAATTTTGATTGGAATTTTTTGGAAAATTATGGGCTAAAGAGGAGGGATTACTGCCCTCCAATCACTTCTGACTATTAAAAGGGCACTAGAATATTTAGTTTCCAATCAAATAAGCTTCTTTAAATGTTTCAATGATATTACTGTAATATAGCAGCGCTACCTATGATATTGCTTATATGCTCTTTCGAAAACCTGCATGCATATAGTCTTTTCTGTTGAATTGAAACTCCGCCAAAACATTCCCTAAAAGTGTCACGTTAGCAGCCTTAGCGCCATTAGTTATAATATCTGTAGAAATTGTACTAAATGTAGGATATACTCATAATGTCTTGGCTAGTTCAAAATCAGCCACAACTTACCGTAAAAGGTCTAATTTAATAATGTATGCCGCTCCTGGTATATTGTTTTGTCACCCTTTTGACACTCTACATGCTCATAGTTCAATTTGATTTAATTTAACATTAGCCTAAATGTTCCTTGAAAGCTTCAACTTTTTTTATTAAGCTTCAGATTAAAGCTTACTACCATCAACCGTTCCTGAAGCATTGCATATACGTCCTTTTAACAACCTGTGTGGGCATAGTATGTTTCGATTCAGTTCTACACAGTTGGAATATTTCCCAAAAATTTCACCTTAATATATCCTCAGCTTTAGTAGTAGTAGCAGTAGTAGTAGTACCGGTAGTAATAGTAGTGGCAGAAGGTGTAGTAGCAGTAGAATTATTAGTAGTAGCCTTAGCTTTAGTTGCAGTAGTAGTAGAGCAGTAGTTATAATAGTAGCAGTTGTAGTAGGAGTAAAAGCAATAGGATTGGGATGTGGACAATCTTTTTTGGTTAGTTCAACATTCCCCATAACAAGCCCTATAAGTATCAACTTCACAAACAAAGCTGTCCCTAAGATATGGCTGATATGCCCTTTTGACAAGCTGCATACAGACGGTATGTTGTGATTCAGTTCACTTTCCCAGCTAAGACCTCCCTGAAAATTCGCCTGCACACCCCTAGGCATATTTGTAATAGGACTCACAGTAGTAGTGTTAGTATTAGTAGTACTACTGTTAGTATTAATAGTAATAGCACTAGTACTAGTAGCAGCAGAAGTATTAAGGTATTTATTATTGGTCAGTAGTACATCCTTCTCATCAAGTCCTGGAAGTTTAAACTTAATACTATTAGCCATTGCTATGGCATTGCTGATATGTCCTTTTGATAGCCTGTATACTCATGTTCTTCTTAAAATTTTAATGCTCTTAGCCCTACAAGTAGTTGCAATAGAATTAGTAGTGGGGTAGTAGTAGTAGTAGTAGTAGTAGTACTAACTAGTAAATGTGACAGCGGGTGCATTACTTGTAAAAGCGTGCATGTATTGCCTTTTGGTTAACGATCGTCCCCTTTAAGTATTCTCTGAGAGTTCCAACTTAATACCAAAATCAATTCTTGAGATACGCTCTTTTGACAACCTTAATGTACATAGTGTCTTTTTATTTAGGTCAAATTTACCCTCAATATTCTCTCAAATTTTTACCTTCCTAGACTTAGCCATAATAGTGCTAGTACCGCAGTAGTTGTGGTGGTAGTGGCAGAAGTAGTATCAGTATTAATGTTCAATTAGTAGTAGTAGTAGTAGTAATAGTAGTAACAGCAGTAGTAATAACATTAGTAGCATGTACATGTTGCCTTTTCGTCAATTGAACATCCCCCTCATGATGCCTCGGAAGTTTCACAAGTTATAAGACTGGAACGGCTTACCGTAAGCCATTCCAAAAAGATTCCAATTCCAAAAACTAGCTGTTACAGAAGTACAGTCTCATGACCAAAGTTCTCTTCGTTTGTCAAATTATTCAGAATTTATTAAGCTTCGTCCTTTGGATCACCCACTTGGATAAAAAGGAGGTGGTGTCATGTTTTTTACTAAATGCAACCTTTTTCCAAAAATTATTCCTGTACCTAATTTATCTGAGTACGATGAAATCCTTTGGCTAGGTATTAGACCTAAAGTACTCCCCCGTCCCTATAATATCATTGCAATAGCTGTCTTGTACTACTCGCCAAACAAAAATATTGATGCAAAACGCGAAAATTTTCCAGCAGTTGCAGACCAGCGCTGATTTCATTATCTCTAAGTACCCAAATGCTGGGCTTTTTCTGATTGGTGATGCCAATGAACTTAAGATGAATTCAATTGGATCCTCTCTCAAAGTTAAGCAAATAGTTAAAATACCAACAACTAGGGGAAATACCTCTTTAGATGTCATTCTGACTAATTTGAATAATTTTTACAGTCCCCCCTCAGCTTTGCCTCCATTGGGTGGGAGTTATCCTTTTTCCCTCCTCATGTCCCCCTCTCATAGTTCTAAAAACAAATCCTCTGTGACTCATCGCTCTTTCCGCCCCTTCCAAAATGCTGGTTTTCTTTTTTTTAGAATGTGGCTTAGTACTGAGAATTGGTCTGATATTTATAATTTGGACGATCTTGATGAAAAAATCACTACCTTTCACAAAAAGCTAAATGATAAATTCCTAATTTCTTTCCGGAAAAAAAGATTTAAAAAGTGCTCCAGTGACAAACCATTCATTAACATAAAAGCCCTAATGAGAAAAAAATTGAATCTGTTCAGAAATGGTAAACTGGATGAAGCTAATAAACTAAGAAAAGCGATTAAAATGGAAATACGTAAATCTGCCCGATCCTACTACAAGAATAAGCTCAAAGAATTGTTTACCAATAAACCAAAAAAATGGTATTTCGAGGTAAAAAAGTTGTGTGGTAGGAGTTTGACTCCAACCTACCTGAATCCCCAGAAGTTACCTCTAATAATCTTAACAAGTTCCTTGCTTCCATCGTCCAGAGCCTTCCAGCATTGTCCTACCAATTACCTACCGATGTTCTCCCTCCTGTTTTCCCCTTCATATCTCCGTCTGAGATCGAAAGAAGAATTGGGAAACTATGAAAAACAAGTGTCTGCCCTTTAGATATCCCGTTTCCTCTTATTAGGGCTTTCAGTTACTTTCTCTCAAAGCCCTTGTCTGTTATTTTCAATGAGATTACTGAGTCTGGCCAATAGCCACAAATTTGGAATCAAGGTTTAATAACCCCCTTGAAAAAAAAAGACGGAAAACCTGGTTTTGAAGGTGTTCGTCCTATTTCATTCACTCCCATTTTCTCTAAGCTATATGAAGGATTCCTCGCAGATTGGCAAAAGGAGAAAATCGTGCCTCTTACTGACCTGAGACAATTCGGGAACATGAAATCCACCTCTACTTCCCATTACCTTGTTTTTCTTATTGACTCAATTGGGAAAACTCTCGAAGAGCTTAATTGCTGGTTAAATTTAATTACCATTGACCTTCAGAAGGCATTTGACCTTGTTAACCACAATATTTTAGTTGAGGAACTTGTAACTGATTTCAATATTGATTCTTTCCTGGTTAAATTGGTTGTTTCCCTTTTATCAAATAGATCACAGGTAGTCAAATATAAGAATCATTATTCCAGCCCCCTCCCTAAAACAGTGGAGTACCCCAAGGTACTCTCCTAGGTCCCTTCCTTTCTTCTGTCATGATAAATAGTATCGCTAAGGAATTTCCCGACAGTTTGAAATTTGTGGATGAGCTAACGGTTGTTACCGAAACTTAGTAAGTAACCCTATGAGTATTCTCAGTGATATGGCAGATGATGCTGCGGAGTTAGATATGAGAGTAAACCCCTCTAAATCTATGATATTGCCAATTTGTTTCCTTAAAACTTCACCCCTTTTCCTCAACCCTATCCCCCCAGATATTTCTGTGTCTTCCTGTAAATTACTTGGGGTTGCAATTTCCTCTAATTTAAAGTCGGATATCCACGTGAAAGATATTGTCCATAGAGCTAATGCGTCCATGTCTCTCCTTAAGCTCTTGAATAAATTTAACGTCCCCCCATCCCATTCTTTAAGGATCTATAATTCCTTCGTCCGCCCGCATTTTGAATATGCTTGTCCAGTTTGGCATCCTGGCATCTCCCCTGATGAATCAGAAAAAGTTGAATCTATTCAAAAAAGAGCCCTAAGAATAATTTTTAAAGAAGCTATGGTACCATAGTCACTCCTTCTAAAAAAAGGCCAAGCTGGAATCTCTTGAGCACCGGAGAGGAACGCTGTGCCTCCGTTTTGCAAGAAAATGCAATAATAAACCCTCGCACCGAAAAAATTTTCTCCAAAAGACCCTCCCCATCCAGACACCGTCTGCCACGTACTGTTTCTGAACCCGTCCATATCTTGTTCCCCATCCGTGGCTTAACCTCCAGGTATGAAAAAACTTTTGTCCCCTTCATTACTGATCAAATAACAAACTAGTTTTTTTTTTGTACTGGTGACACCCAAGTTTGTGTCCGTTTGGTTCTTTCGTTCCCTCCCCCTTGTTTATATGTTGTCTTGTAAGCCTCTTTAGCGCTATTTTAATCGCAATCTTTCTTTTGGTTTGGTTTTAGTTTCTACATTTTAAACTTCCTTACATTTGGCTTTTTTTTACTAATGAATGGCTTTGCCTTTCTGATATTGTTGTTTTTGGCATTGTTGCCAGGTTTTTAGTTGTTGTGCTGTTTTTATGATTTTTTTTTTCATGATTCCGAAAGGCGAATTTGGCCCTTCGGGGTTTGTGATAGTCATTTTTTGAAGTAAATGATAAATATGATATATGAAATATAAATATGAAATAAATATCTTATCTTGTATTACTGATTTGCCCTTTTCACCCTCTTTTGATGCTCTTTTCATCTTATTGCTCTAAGGCTTACAACTTGTTGCAACTCAAGTAGTAGTTTAGTTGAAGTAGTAGTAGCAGTAATAGTAGTAGTAGCAGTAGTAGTAGTAGCATTAGTAAAAGTAGGAGTGGTAGTAGTGTTAGTAATGGCAGGCACACATAACCTCTGTCAATTCATCTGCGCCTTTAAGCATTTTCTGAAAGTTCCAACTTAATACCCAAATCTATTTGTGAAATACACCCTTTTGACAATGAGATGCGCCCAAATTTAGTTCAAATTCCACATCAGTATTTTGTCAACTTTTCAGTTGTGTACGCGTATCGCTAATTGTATTAGATTCATAATAGTAGTGGTAGTAATTGTAGCAGTAGTAGCAGAGTATTAATAGCAGTAGTAGCAGATACATGTTGTTTTTCGGCCAGTTGAACATCTCACTCATAATTAGTGCTGTAAAATTACCGAAAAAAAAAAACTTCGACAAGTAAAATTGGTAAAATAAGGTAATATTCGTAAAAAAGGTAAAATTGGTATACTAAAGTAAAATAAGGTATTCCCTAGGAAATACAGAGTAAAATTTGTGTTTTAGAGTTGCCCTGGTGCGACATGACCAGTTGAACATTTCTTTTTAAGTATCACTTACAGCTTTTAATGAAATTTTTTAATGATTCTGATTTTTCTGGACTTAAAAAAAGTATTACCCCTTCATCTAGAGTTTCATCAATTTAATTAACTGTCTAGTTTGTCCCTTTGATAATCTTTGTCCTCTCATACAATTTAAAAAGAGGTTTTTGACGCTTTGATGACTTTGATTAACTAATCACTGGATCATAAGAGCGGAACATTCAGTCACTTTCAGAGTCATTAAGACTGTCTTCAACAGGATTTGCTTGCAAATCTAGCTCCTCCTTCAGATTTAGATTCTGAGTCAGGTGACCGTGCCTGTTCCGAAGCTTTCGAAGCTTTCACTGTAAATTTCGATTTGCAATTAACTGAGTCCCCTCCAAAGCTTATTTGACCATCCCTTCCACATGAAGTGCCTCTGGAAAAAGATAAATGAACAAAAATTTATACATTGAACACTTATGGGTTTTTACTATAGTTAATGCAATACGATTGCCCCTGACTTAAATAGGAGGTAGAAATTTCAATTTCTCTTCTGGTGAAAATCCCTGAATTATCCAGCTGTAAAATAGGGGGGAATTTTCCACGGGGGGGGAGATATTCCGTGGGGGTTTCATCCGGGGGGGGGTAAACGCTGGCTCCCAGGGAAAAGACGACATGAATAGAAGATTCCTCTGAGATGTGAAATTTAAAATAAAATGAGGATATTGATTCTGCTTTGGCCCTCCACATTGTTGAAAATCTAGATCATGTAGTTCTTTTTGAAGAGGCAACTTTAATATTTAGAGCTTTCCACATTCTTTTAGGAGGCAATTTAAATTAAAAAAAAAATCCATAAATAGAGATCTTAGGCTACTTTAAATAGAGATACTGGATATATTCCTATAAACCCAATTTACAATAGATTAATATTAAAAGACTGAAAAAATCTTTCCTCACTTCAAATTAAGATCATCCGACCGCATTTTGAACGAAACTTGGGTCAGTAGACAAGCTAAGTCAATCACCAGGCGGATAACTCTTGTCCAATATAATTGGTGAATAGTCTTTCATGTATTCTGGCTTTGTTTTTTGGTTTGTTTGATTCAGTTTTTCTTCTGCTCAGTTAGAGTTAATTCCAAAGATTAGTTTTCCTTCTTTTTTTTTGCACTGGAGATAGCTGGGCGGAAGTCCCTGACGAAATATCTTCCTCCGTCATTTTCGCTTCTTTTTTGTCGGCTGGCTGATATCACCCTCATTTTTCTCGGCTATTTAATTCGAGGTTCGATGCAACAACCCTGGGAAATATACGAATTCTTCGGAATACGAAATGCGAAAATTGTCGATCGCCTCCCAGGACACTATATATACAAGTATTTCTTATAAAATTTACCACTACCACTAACAACTCACCGCAGGACCAAGCCGCCTTAGGCCAACACAGTTACGCACGCTCCTCCTCCATCCCAATCTTTTCAAAAACTCCCTTTTTAGACACTCCCACGAAGTTCCCATTTTCTTTAAATCTTTCTTTATGACGTCCTCCCACCCCAGACGCGGACCACCTGCTTTCCGTTTAGCCATAGACAGCTGACCGAAAAGAACAATCTTCGACGATCTGTCATCCTTCATCCGCACAACGTGCCCTAGCCATCTCAACCTGTCTTTCATTATAGCCCTAGAGAGCGGTATTGAACTACATTTTTCGTACAGGCTATTGTTTGAAATACGGTCAGGCAGCCGGGTACCCAGAACAATCCTTAAGCAATTTCTCTGGAAAACATCTAGCAAATCTCCATCCGCTTTTTGAAGTGTCCATGCTTCAGAGCCGTATTTGACTTCTAATATTCTAATATTAATCTTCTAATATTCTAATCTTGGTTTATAGAATTATCTTCCTATTCTTCCAAATCTTTTTTTAACTATGAAAAAACACCCTAAGCCTTGGCTATTCTGCTTATAGCAACTTACCTACTTCCGCCGACTTTACCAATAATACTAACATGGTAAGTGAAGCTATCTATTTGATCAAGGTTATCGTTTCCCGGCATTACCTTTTTATCTTTACTTGTGCATAAGCTTAGCGACTTATACTTCTTAGCGCTTATTTTTAAACATATTCTAGCACCCTGAACTCGCAAAACCTCTATAATTTCATTCATTTTGCTCACACTTTCCTCTAGGATGCTTAAATCATCAGCATAATCTAAGTCCAGGTGACTTTTTCCTCCCCATTTGATTCCGTGGTCTCCCATTGCCTTTCCTGTGCTCTTTAATACAAAATCCATATAAAGGGAGATAGAGCACAACCCTGCTTAACTCCTGATTTACTACAAAACCAGCTTCTAACCTCATTTCCTACGTTAACCGCAGCAGAGTTATTCTCGTACATAGCACTAATCATTTTAATGTATTTGTCTGGTATACCATACAAGGATAAAACCTTTGCTAAAGCTCTTCTATCAACAGAATCGAGCGCTTGCTCATAATCTATAAAACTAAGGATCAAAGGTGTTTGACAACTCAGGCACTTCTCAATTATTAACCCAAGAGTGAAAATTTGGTCGACGCATCCTCTACCTTTTCTAAAACCGCACTGTTCTTCCCTTAAAACTTTGTCTGCGGCATCTCTCAGTCTAAAAAGTATCATATTACTAAGTAATTTTCTACCTACAGAGATCAGACTAATGCCTTGATAATTACCACACTCACTTTTATCACCTTTCTTATAAAGTAGCTTAATTAAAGTTTTCCTAAAACCAGTTGGTACTTCCCCTTTTTCAAAAATCATATTCATACTCTTCAGTAACTTATTTCTAACCTCAGAGCCACCATATTTAAGAAACCCATTTACTACCCTATCAGCACCTGGGGCCTTGTTATTTTTTAATCCTTTTAGTACTGTCGTTAATTCTTCCTCTCAGAACAAATCTTCCCTCACATCCAAGGTATCACAAAGTTTTTCATTTTCCCTTATATCTTTACCTGCAGCTCTATCTTGGTTTAGCAAATTCTCAAAATGTTCTGCCCACTCTCTTTAATTCTTTCCTTATCGCTAATTGTGGCCCCATTCCCATCTTTAACTAGGCCGAGTCCGGATTGACTACTCCTCTATTTATTGACATGCCAGTACAATATTTTACTACTATGCCGTCTAGCTGCATCCTCCAGATCCTCGGCGATTTTATCCTTGGCCTCCACTTCACACCTCCTTAGTTCATATTTTAATGCTTTCTCCACTTTCTTTACATTCCTTTTTGTTTTCATCTGATCTATCACTCAGATAATTCTTGTCAAGTCCTTTCTCCTTTCTATTAAACATAAAGTTTTTTCACTAATGGTCTTAACTGCAGTCCTAGCTTTCTTCCCTGCGACACCTTCAGCAACTTCACAAATTATTTTTCCAAAATTATTACAACCATCTTCCACATTATCAAATTTTAAACTCTCAATTCGAGTATTCAACTGTTCCTGGAAAGTTTTGCTCAAATTCTCATCCTGGAGTCTACCAACATCAAAACTACCCGGGAGGTAGTTGCCCTTCCGGAATTTTAGCTTTAAATTAACCCTTGACCCTACCAGATGGCGATCTTTACTTTTAACATCAATAACAGCACTCCTATATACCCTAGCATCCTGTATTGATCCTGCCAGTCTTCGGTTTACTATAACATAATCAATAAGGTTTGCTGTCTTGCCATCATGTGAATACCATGTTAACTTATGGGCCATTTTATGACCAAACACCATATTGGTTATAACTAGATTGTTATACCTACAAAATTGCAAAAATCTATAGCCATTACTGTTTTCTTTTCCCGCACCAAATTTACCTAGGCTAGGATACCATCTATCCCTATTTCTACCGACCTGGGTATTAAAATATCATAGTAAAAATACCATATTTCTACTTAAGATCCTGTCTTTTTTCTCTTGTAACTGTAAGGAAAATTTATCGGAGTCCCTAGTATCACCGTCAGTCGGTTCTATAGAGAGATATACTACTATAGCTGACACCTTGAACTTTTTATTCGTAAAATGAACAATTACTATTCTATAATTATTACCTTCCCAGCCTATACAAGACTTAGCAGCTTTCTTATTCATCATGAGCCCTACTCCCTCTCTATGTACCCCATCCTTCCAGCCTGAGTAAACAAATTCTATATCACCTAATTTCAGGCGTCCTACCCCTGGGATATGAGTTTCTGAATTCTATGAAGAATAAGCAGGAAGGAGGAATCGTATTGACATCAGAATTCCTCAATTTGACTGAAATTGCAATTTCGCCTCGCCATGACTTAAAAATAAAGAAAGAACCTCATCTTGACGTCATGGTGTCACCATAGGTTCGATATAACTACCCTCGAAAAAAATAGGAATTCTTTCTTAAAGTTGTGACCTATTTTGATTGTTTTTGCGGCCAGAAATGTCAATGTGCCAGTTGTAAGAAAAAAAAACAACTATGTAGCAGATTTCAAGGCTGGGTACCGGCATTGCTACGTGGTAGGCTTGTATATATTGATTCTTATTGTTGCTTATCTTCTAACCGCAGACGGTGTGAGCCTCTGTTTGATTCATGACGTCACCATATGTTTGATACAACTACCCTGGGAAAAATACAAATTCTGTCTTAAAGTTGTGACGTTTTTAGATCGCTCTGGTGGCCAGAAATGCCAATATGCCAGTTAAGAATAAAAAAAAAATGTTTAGCCGATTTCAAGGCTGGGTCCTGGCCCTGGGCATGTGGCAGGCTTTTATATATTGATTCTCGTTGTAAGTAGCAACCTCCAAATGTCACCTTTGCTTGCTAGTCTTTCCTTGGAAAAATGGAGGGCTCCTCAGGGGTTACATATTAAAACAAGATAAAGACCTTATCATCACCAAAGATGATAAAGGCAACACAATCGTCATAATGGATAGCAATGATTATGAACAAACATGAAAGACACTATCTCAGATGAGATTACTTACAAAAACTGTGTTTTATCCCACAGAAAAATACACGAAAGAAACACGACATGAATTAGAAGTGCTCAAAAGCAACTTACAGATAACCCCTCAATTTTATAATAAAATTTTCCCAGAGGTTGTTCAACACCAAAAATTTATGGGTTGCTTAAGTTCCAGAAGAATATGCTCTTCGCCCTATTGTTTCAATTATTCATTCACCAGTTTCTAAATTAGGAAAATGGTTGGCAACAGTGTTTCGTCTGCTTTTGGGGACTCAAAGATCTTATTTAAAAAATTCAATTGATATTGTAAACAAATTGAAAGCTGTTCACACAAACTACAGAACAATTCTTTGAAGTTTCGATGTCGTATCTATGGACACAAATTGTGATCCTAAAAAATGTAAATTTATGCAAAAAAATAAAATGCAAAGACATTTGGAGTTGATAGAAGACGTAATTTTGGCCAACATGGCCGTCGAAGTTATTATGAATTTGGTTTTGTTAGTCAATACGTATTCCTTTTTTTTCGGATTTAGAGGTGAATTTTATCAACAGGTCTTCGGTTTGGCAATGGGCGATCCTTTAACTCCAATATAATATATCAACTTGTTTTAAATCAATCAGACCATTAAGTAACTGTCTAAATTCTGGAAAAGATATAACACGTAACAGTTTGGCAAGTGGAGTGTATAGCATTCCTTGCTTTTACGGAAAATTTTACGTCGGTCGAATACACCATAAATTTGCGGAACGTTTTATTGAACACCGGAATTCAATAGATAATACACTGAAATTTACAAAACCTCCAGAAAGTTTCACTTCAGCTTAAGCAGAACATATATTTTTTTAATCCGGACCATTTTGTGTAGTTTGAATAGGTCACAGCCATTTCTAATGATTAATTAAAAAAAACTTTCCGAAAAATAAGTTTTTCAAAGAAAAGTAAAGGCCATTATAGACTTAAGCTCAGGCGATACAAACACCTGTTAAAATTCAAACTCAAAACGACCAGAAATTATTATTAAAGAATAAATGAAACCCAAAACGAACAGAAATCAAATAAACACTCATAGGAAAATACATACAACAAATAATAATATAAATGAATAAATAGATCTTAAAGCGAGTAATGCTTAGATTGAATATGAAAATCAAGCTTAAAACGAAAACAATTATTTTGCTATTAAAGTATAAATGAAACTTAAAACGAACAGAAATTAAATAAACAATCAATGCCAACAAACATATTATATATATTAATGTAAATGAATAAATAAATCTTAAAACGATCGAAATTTAAATTGAATATGCAAATCAAGTTTGAATCGAATAAAAATAACTACAAACAAGAGTTTGGGTATCGTCTCACTGCAGAAGCCTAAAACCTACTGTGTCATTGGCGCTTTACTGAAAACAATTCTTTGAAATATTTTAAATTTTGATTGGATGTGTTTTGGGGAATGAGGGGCGTGGGGGGGGTAGTTGCCCTACTATCACTTTCAACTATTAAAAAGGGCACAAGCCCTTTCAATTTACAATTGAATTAGCCTGTTTTGAAGTTTCTATGACAACGCCGTCTATAAAAACCTTATATGCCCCCAGGGCATAACTTAAAATTCTTGCCCTGAGGGTTGTGGGGGAGTGTCCTCCTCAAAAACATAGTTTCTATCTGGAAATCAACTACATTGAACAAAATGGCTATCTCAAAAGTTTGATTGGATGTGTTTGGGGAAATGATGGGCGTGGATGGGGGGCTAGTTACCCTCCAATCACTTTCGACTATTAAAAAAGGTACTAGCCCTTTAATTTCCAATCGAATGAGCCGGTTTTGAAGTTTGTACAACAACGCCTTCTATAAAAACCTTATATGCCCCCAGGGCATAACTTAAAACCCTTGCCCTGAGGGTTGTGGGGGAGTGTCCTCCTCAAAAACATATTTTCTATCTGGAAATCAACTATGCTGAACAAAATGGCTATCTCAAAATTTTGATTGGACGTGTTTTGGGGAATGATGGGCGTGGGGGGGGCTAGTTGCACTCCAACCACTTTCGACTATTAAAAAAGGCACTAGCCCTTTGAATTTCCAATTGAATGTGCCTGATTTGAAGTTTCTACGACAACGCCTTCTATAAAAACCGTACATGCCCCCAGGGCATAACTTAAAACCCTTGCCCTGAGGGTTGTAGGGGAGTGTCCTCCTCAAAAACATATTTTCTATCTGGAAATCAACTACATTGAACAAAATGGCTATCTCAAAAGTTTGATTGGATGTGTTTGGGGGAATGATGGGCGTAGGGGGGGGGGGCTAGTTGCCCTCCAATCACTTTTGACTATTAAAAAGGGCACTATCCCTTTGAATTTCCAATCGAATGAGCCTTTTTTGAAGTTTCTACGACAACGCCTTCTATAAAAAACCTTATATGCCCCCAGGGCATAACTTAAAACCCTTGCCCTGAGGGTTGTGGGGGATTGTCCTCCTCAAAAATATGTTTTCTATCTGAAAATCAACTACGCTGAACAAAATGGCTATCTCAAAATTTTGATTGGATGTGTTTGGGGGAATGATGGGCGTGGGGGGGCTAGTTGCCCTCCAATCACTTTCGACTATTAAAAAGGAAACTATCCCTTTGACCTTCTAATCTAATTAGCCTTTTTGAAGCTTCTATGACAACATCTTCTATAAAAACATCATATGCCCCCAGGGCATATCTTGAAACCCTTTCCCTGAGGGTTGTGGGGGAGTGTCCTCCTCAAAAATATCTTTTCTATCTGGAAATCTACTACGCTGAACAAAATGGTTATTTCAAAATTTTGATTGGATGTGTTTGGGGAAATGATGGGGGGGCTAGTCTCACTCCAGTCACTTTAGACTATTAAAAAGGGCACTATCCCTTTAATTTCCAATTGAATGAGCCTTTTTTGAAGTTTATATGACAACGCGTTCTATAAAAACCTTGTATATCCCTAGGGCACAACATACAACCCTTGCTCTGAGTGCTGCGGGGCAGTGCCCTCCTCAAAAATATAGATCATATTTGGAAATACACTATGATGAACACAACAGTTCTCTCAAAATTTTGATGGGAGGTGTTTCTAGAAAGGATGGGCGTGGGGGGGGGGGAGGGGGCACGAAGCACTCCAATAACATTAAAGTATTAAAAATGGCACTAGCCATTCAATTTCCAATCGAATGAGAATGTTTTGAAGTTTCTACGACAACGCCTTCTATAAAAACCTTATACGCCCCCAGGGCATAACTTAAAACCCTTGCCCTGAGGGTTGTGGGGGAGTATCCTCCTCAAAAATGTATTTTCTGTTTGGAAATCAACTACGTTGAACAAAATGGCTATCTCAAAATTTTTATTGGATGTGTTTGGGGGAATGATGGGCGTGGGGGGGGGATAATTGCCCTTCAATCACTTTTGACTATTAAAAAGGGCACTAGCCCTTTAATTCCTAATCGAATGAGTCTATTTTGAAGTTTCTACGACAACGGCTTCTGTAAAAAAATTATCTGCCCCCAGCTCATAACTGAAAATCCTTTCCCTGAGGGTTGGTGGGGGGTGTCCTCCTCAAAAACATATTTTATATCTGGAAATCAACTATGCTGAAGCTTCTGATAAAGGTTTCACACAATGGTCTCTTGAAGCATTAGAAATAAAAAAAAAACACATTTTTGCAGGTTTATCAATTAACCGAACCCCCAATTAACCGAATTAACCCGTATATTAGGGCGAACCCCCTAATATACGTAATAAAAAAATATGAATATAGAAGTTCGTTACGTAAGTTAATTCGTAAGTTACGTATATTTATTACTAATAAAACGTTGGTAAATAAAATTAAACAAGTTTCGAGAAAGCCATTAAACCAAATCAAAGTAAAATTAATATGCAAATTTTGTTTTAATTATTTATTTACGGTGAGCCAAAATCAAAACCTGCATTAATACAAAAATGTATTAATAAAAAAAACAAGTTTTTTTAACTGAAAGTAAGGAACTACGTTAAAACTTAAAACAAGCAGAAATTATTCCGTATATGTAAGGGCTGTCCCCTCCTCAACGCCTTGCTCTTTACGCTAAAGTTTGACTTTCTCACAACTCTGTTTTTGTGTCAAATTTTTTTTTTTTTTTTTTTTTTACAACAAAAAACTGTAGCTTAAAGAGCGAGGCGTTGAGGAGGGGACAGCCCCTTTCATATACGGAATAATTTCTGTTCGTTTTAAGTTTTAACGTCGATCCTTACTTTCAGTTAAAAAAAACTCGTTTTTTTTTTTTTAATTATAATTACAGACACGACTGGAACTGAATGAAACTGTCGCTGTGTCTTCCAACGACAATCCGGATACGAACTAATCATCTCAATCGTGAAACTAATGATTTTACTAGCTATTTAGATTAAAGAAGTTCTGTTCCAGTCACAAGTAAGATTGTTATCTTACGATTGAAGGTCGCCAAAGCCATATATTTTGTGGTGCAGTGACTATCTTTAAATCTTTCTCAATAATATGGATATATGCTGAAAACATCTGTATGTTTAATATTCGTTGTGTTCATTTTCTTTAAATGGAATAGCCAATCATCTTTAAAAGAAACATGATAAGTCAAAAATTAAAATTTGTCTCAAAATTTGTCAAGCAGATTTTTACTTTTAACTTGATAAACTTGAATGAAAAGGTATTCAAAGCTAGAGTGTGAATCCGGTAGAAGAAATACTGTTAAAGTAGAATTTCGAAGTTTTTTTATACCATGAATAGGTTTCTATTGTTTATACAAGGAAATATAGTCGTATTTTTCGAAAAAATTATTTCAGTTACACGTGAAATTCCAGTGTATATTTGTCTAGATATATTGGTCTAGTCCTACACATGACCAATTCCATCAAAATGATGTGTCTTATTCTTGCTTGACAGAAATACTGATACACTGGGGGCGTAAACAGTCGAATTTGAGTGAAAAATTATAAAACAATCATTTATCAGATGCCTCTGTTTTTATAATTTAATATCGAAGAAGGTATGGAAAATAATCTAATAAAAATTAATATTTCATCCGAAAATATTTTTTTTGTGGGGGGGGGGGGGCCATTATTAAAATTTTCGTTTTTAGTCCATTATAGTATGTTAAAATACAAATCGAGGAAATATTCCTGTCTCCTTTTTTCGTTTGCATCTAATTAATGAATATTTGTTCTAATTCGTTGAAGTCTTTTCTTTTTTTTTAAGTTATAATTTCCTTTTGCATAGTACCTTTTGCTGAAAAATAATTACTGCTTCACAATTTTGGCTGCTTAGTCGGCATGGTAGGGAACAGGGTACATAGTCCCAAGCATTTAAGACAACAATTCATGGTTCTGTTATCTCTTTCCCTTCAAAGGACTCAGACTTTTTTTAATTATTTTTCAGATCGAAATTGTAAAAGATCTTCAAGTCGGCCATAATCTTCAAGACCATATAGGGAATGGGATAACGTTGCTACATAAAGACAATGCTGTCGCTCCCCCTCATCCGCTAAATTTCATGGCACATCTTGACTTCTTATTTAACGGAAAAGGTCCATATACATCCAACAATGTGGAGGGAATGTCCTTTACTGCGTCGAAATACTCAGAAAATCCTAATTGGCCGGATATTCAGATACACTTCTTTGGCCTTTCTTTAACTGCTGATTATGGAATTGTAATAAAGCCTAGCATAGGGATATCAGATGAGGTAAGCTATGTGTGTTAGGTATTTGAATCAGGTATTGAATCCTAGAAGACACGTGGTCTGAGTGAATTGGAACTTAAATCGTTTTTACACTGCGTTACCTCTTTCCGTTGCTTTCATTTTGACCGGTTGAAGCCCAAAGTAGGTTGGAATCCTAGGGTGGATTTTTTTCAGAAAACACTTATTCAACTTTTTTCAACTTTAAAGCCATGTAGAAAAAGAATTTGGAGAGTTATTTTTTTCAGACTCTTACCAACATCATTTTCTTTCGATTTCTAAAAAATGAAACCGCACATCGTAGTCGTTTGACAGCTGGCTGTATTTACGTTTAATTGATATATGTTTCAAGTTTTAACAACTACCCCTTCTACATAAATGACCAAGAAGAATTAAATAAATAACGCATGTTAAAATAATATAATATAAAATTAAATAATAAAACAAACTGTTAAAATAAATTTATGCTAAACAAAATAATAATGTAGTGAGGCATATCGCTCGTTGCTTAGTCAACGCTAGCGCACGGATCGATTAGTTGACCCCGTTTAACTTTAAAATCAAGATTATTTCTATGGTTAAGGAGTTCAAAGCGATATTTTGTCTGGTAACTGTGGGGTTTTCGATAGAATTCGGCCCTTAATATTATTAGCACTTTTTCGAGCTTCAACTCTTGTTTCGTTTTTTTTTTTTTTTGTTTTTTGTTGTTGTTTTTTTTTTTGTTTTTTTTTTGCAATTTATAGGCTTTGTCTAGAAGAAAATTGGTCAAAGTTAAATTTTTCCATAATGTCTGTATATTTTTCAATACAAATTCTGGTGAAATTGAGAAAAATTCTTACGTGTTTCGTTCTCAATATATCTTTGGAGGTTTGAAAAGTCTGTCATTTTTCACATTGCTGACAAGTTTTCTTTTCTAGGCTTGGAAACAAATGTCGGAGCTCTGTGGAGTAGAAACAGCCTTGGCTGATGTAACTTTGGTAAGGCCTAAGTCTCGAGGTCGTGTAAGCTTAAGGAGTGCTGACCCTTTTGCCCCTCCAATTATAGACCCCAAGTATTTATCCCATCCCGACGACATCAAAGTTTTTAGAGAAGGTATTCAAAACCTTAATTCTATGTCTTATGCATGTCAAAGTTTATGGTATTGGCTAAAAGTGACCAGTTTATGAAACTAAAATATCAACTTCATATTGTCCTATTGTTCAGAACTTCACTTGGGACGTGGCTGGAGTCAGGCATGTATACAGGGCACATACACATGTTCTCGTACATTCCGGTCCCTGCCGTGAAATAATCTGTAAGTTTTGCTCTGTTATGACGAATCCCCTCTGCAAAAAAAGCCAGGACTTTTTCTGTGGAAATAATTCGGACAGCTTGTATTCAATATTTATAGCTTGTCTAGAATCTAAACTCCAAACTTGAACTTTTTATTCAATCGACACCGTAAGCAAAACACAAACTTTTAACAAAGGAAGACAGTGAAGCAACGCTCGATTTGTCTCCTTCATCACTAGAAAGAAACCAACAACAGCAAAAACACACCTCAAAATGAAAGTGAAGTAAAAATATAATTGGAGATGGAAATGAGAGTCACAAAATAATTTACAAATTATCAGAATATGACTGCTACCGCTACTGAACTACAGACAACTCAAACTAAATGTCTTCTATTTCATCGCTTTAACATATTTTGCTGCTTTTAAGCTATTCTACAGTGCAGTACGCTTTAATGTTTAATTTGTGATATTTGATGCAGAAGCAATTAGTTACAAATGTGAGCTTTCCTATGTATTTATTCACTTGCAATTACTTAATGACATTTACGGGAGTGTCCATCTGAGGGGGGGGGGGCAGGAACTTTACCTCATTCTTTAATATAGAAGGCGAAAAAGTGCGGAGTAGTTATGTATTCGATTTAAAAAAGACCAAGTCTATAGCCTAACCACATTTTCCGAGGATAAGTTTCATGCGATCCTGGTTGATTTTTCGCGATTATATATTCGTGTTATTTTTTGCAGTTCGTATCCTCTCAAATTTTTAGTCTTTATCGCCCTGAGGAAAATACCTAAATACCTGACTCCAATGAAGCTTTTAACGATGAATCCAATTCTTTTGCATTATCCTCATTTTTTGTATATTAATCTTTCGGAGTTAGCTTTTGGCGATATATGGTTGTTGTGACTTATTTTTTATGTGTATGTAAATATTAATGACTAAAGCAAGTCTTGTGAAGCTATCTATATAATCAGTGGTGACTAAAAACAGGTAGCAAGGATAGAAAACAGAGACATTTCACTGCATATTATGTGAACAAATCATTTGACGGTAGTTCTCCTTCATGTTACAGTTCAAAAAGGTTAGCGGAACTTTCCATAATCGTAGTCTCGGGTGAAATTAACCGAAGTTCCCAGGATATAGTTAACAACTCGCAGCTATGTATGTGTTGGAAACTTTTTTCTAAGACCTGTATGTTTCATAAAAAGTGATTATGACAGATATTATTTGAAATTTTGTGTATAGATACTAAGGTATATGTATATTACCAGTTAGTGTATATGTAAGGTATTAAAGATCTTCAACATTATGGAAAACTTCAAATAGGATTTTTCAAGCTTCTTGATATTTTTTTATAATTGAAGTTTTTTCAATGTTTTTTTTTACGTCGGCTAGTCCTATACCTTCCACTTATGCGGAAGGTTTAGAAAGCATGTGAATCTCTTTAGCTAATTTTTTTTTTACTGATTTGAGTTTTTTGCATAAAAATGCATTGTAATGTTAGCTTTCTTTTTTTTAGGTCAGTTAATCTTCCTATGATTTAGCTTTTATTATCCAGCTGTAAAGTTTCTATTTTCTTCTTCTTTTTTATTATGGTGGTATTGGTGATGGCTGGATAAAGTGGGAGTTTCTGGCTGGACTGCAAAATTTACCAAGGGAATAATCTTTTTTTTTTTGCCAGACAGACACTATATTATTTTCCAAACAAAAAAAAATATTTTATGTATATTAATTTTTCTATAGGGTAATGGCGAATCCCCAAACTGACCTCCTCTTCCTCCGTTCTGACTCCCTTGATGAAAACTAAGACTAAAAGTTTCGTTTGGAGGAAGGGCTAACTTTTGTGGGCATGGTTTTTGGTTATTTTCTTATAGAATTATTGAGGAAAAAGGCAAGGGTAAAAATATGTGGAAATCTATTGGTAGGAATTCATGCCTGTAGTGGTGCTGAAGTGCAAGAGCAAAATGAAATTCTCATGTCTTCTGACATTTTTTTTTTCAAAACGTAGCCTAAAGATATCAAAAAATCAAACTTATGCTTCTTAGGTGGTAATATAAGATTAAAATTGTATCTGGTTCTGGTGGTTGAAGGGGCTTGTGAATAGGCACAGGCCATATTCTAACCAAAAACAGGGCCAAATTCTATCAGCTTCCCAATTTTTTTTTAATTTAGTGAATTGAGTTGGATACTTTGTTTTACTACTTTCAAGTCCCCTCAAATCTTGTTTGGTTTTGCTCGATTCAAAGTTGAAGTTTATTTTTCATCTTGTCCCGTTTTTTTTTTGTTTGTTTTTTTTTTTCGTTTTCTGGTGTTACTTGCTACAGGTTAAAATTTTCAACTTTTTTACCGTGTTGGGACATATTTGAAGTTCAATTCATCTGTAATTTTGTTTTTAAACAATAATATTGCTCTAAATCAGTCTTACAGTTACAATTGAAAACTTTTTCCTCTGCATTGCTACATCATTTCAAAAATTATTCTTTAGCTTACCTCTTACATCTGCTGTTTTTGTGTGTTGGTGAATTACTCTTTATTAGTACTTCCAACCTGGACTTTTTATAAGTTTTAGATGCAGTCTAATTTGCTTGGTTTATGCAAGTTTTATAAAAGTCAATTTTTTACTTAAGACACAGCATATATTACGTGGTTTATCTAATGTGTACCCTATTACAGGTACAGGGATGTTTTCTACGTCCACTGGATGCCCCGTAGTTTTTTTTCTTTTTAGTTGTTTTTTTAATCACTTTCAGTGTCTCATTACAGGTTATAAATTTGCTATTTCCATTTCGCGAACAGAGGCATTTCAGAAGCAAAATATAACTCCAGTCTTGACTCCTTGTGGTAGTTTCGAAGCTGAAACTGACGAATTTTGGGAGTGTCATGCCCGTTACCTCCCGTTTACTATCTACCATCCAGTTGGGACGTGCAAAATGGGGCCTGAGACAGATCCAGACGCGGTGGTGGATAGTCGACTAAGGTGATTCCTTAGAACCTTCCCTCCTACTGTGTTTCCTTACTATGTGTAAAAGATCTAAAAAAAAAAATGAATTCTGGCTAGGGAGCATTCTAACAAAGAGGTCTGTTTTACTTAATTCAGATCCTTCTTATTTTGGGTAAATTTTACTAAGTAAAATTTTGCCCATTGGTAAAAAAATAGATCAATTAAATCCTCAATTGTATTCTTTAATATAAAAATTATGCTTGAGAAAATCGTATTTTTAGACCCTGAGTATCTACTGAAGCACTTTATCTTTGCCACTTAAGATACTTCTTAAAATATTAGTGATTTTATATCATTTTTCAGTGACATGAGGCTTTTTTTATTGAAGAGTAAGGTCGATTGGCTCTGTGACATTTCTAAGATAGAGAAACTAAATCTCCGAAAGTCGATGCACGTCTTTTAGGCTTAGCACGGTATTTTGACTTTCCTTGGTGTCATTTATATAATAATTTACCTAAAGGCTCAAAGTCCAAAAGAGACATTTCTTCACAAATCCTGATTATTTTTTTCCATTGACCTCCAGTCAAAGTAGTTCAACCAAAAATCGTATGAATAGTAGAGGAGAAATTATCTAAAAAGTTTTAGTGCAGCCCATTAAAAGTATGTAGTTTACCTGAACGTGTTATAGGAAACAAAAATGTGCTTCTTTCAAATTTTACGTTAAGACCTATGGATTGGGTACTGTTAATTTGACGGCTGACAATAGGGTCATTTATATAATAATCTACTTAAAGGCTCAAAGTCCAAAACAGATATTTCTACACAAATCCTGATTATTTTTTTCCATTGACCTCCAGTCAAAGTAGTCCACCCAAAAATTCTGTAAATAATTGAGGAGAAAGTATATATAAAATTTTAGTGCAGTCCAATAAAAGTATGTAGTTTACTTGAACGTGTTATAGGAAACAAAAATGTGCTTCTTTTAAATTTTACGTTAAGACCTATGGATTGGGTACTGTTAATTTGACGACTGACAATAGGGTCATTTATATAATAATCTTCTTAAAGGCTCAAAGTCCAAAACAGATATTATACACAAATCCTTTTTTTTTTTCATTTACCTCCAGTCAAATAGTCCACCCAAAAATCCTGTAGATAATAGAGGAGAAAGTATCTATAAAATTTTATTGCAGTCCAATAAAAGTATGTAGTTTACTTGAACGTGTTATAGGAAACAAAAATGTGCTTCTATTAAATTTTATGTTAAGACCTATGGATTGGGTACTGTTAATTTGACGGCTGACAGTAGGGTCATTTATATAATAATCTTCTTAAAGACTCAAAGTCCAAAACAGATGTTCTACATTTTTTTCTATTGACCTCCAGTCAAAGTATTCCACCAAAAAATCCTGTAAATAATAGAGGAGAAAGTATCCATAAAATTTTACTGCAGCCCATTAAAAGTATTTAGTTTACTTGAACATGTTATAGGAAACAAAAATGTGCTTCTTTTACAGTTTACGTTAAGACCTATGGATTGGGTACTGTTAATTTGACGGCTGACAGTAGGGTCATTTATATAATAATCTTCTTAAAGGCTCAAAGTCCAAAACAGATATTCTACACAAATCCTTTTTTTCCATTGATCTCCAGTCAAAGCAGTCCACCCAAAAATCCTGTAAATAATAGAGGAGAAAGTAACTATAAAATGTTAGTGCAGTCCATTAAAAGTATGTAGTTTACTTGAACATGTTATAGGAAACAAAAATGTGCTTATTTTAAATTTTACGTTAAGACCTATGGATTGGGTACTGTTAATTTGACGGCTGACAGTAGGGTCATTTACATAATACTCTTCTTAAAGGCTCAAAGTCCAAAACAGATATTCTACACAAATCCTTTTTTTTCCATTGACCTCCAGTCAAAGTAGTCCACCCAAAAATCCTGTAAATAATAGAGGAGAAAGTATCTATAAAATTTTAGTGCAGTCCATTAAAAGTATTTAGTTTACTTGAACATGTTATAGGAAACAAAAATGTGCTTCTTTTACAGTTTACGTTAAGACCTATGGATTGGGTACTGTTAATTTGACGGCTGACAGTAGGGTCATTTATATAATAATCTTCTTAAAGGCTCAAAGTCCAAAACAGATATTCTACACAAATCCTTTTTTTCCATTGATCTCCAGTCAAAGTAGTCCACCCAAAAATCCTGTAAATAATAGAGGAGAAAGTAACTATAAAATTTTAGTGCAGTCCATTAAAAGTATGTAGTTTACTTGAACATGTTATAGGAAACAAAAATGTGCTTCTTTTAAATTTTACGTTAAGACCTATGGATTGGGTACTGTTAATTTGACGGCTGACAGTAGGGTCATTTACATAATAATCTTCTTAAAGGCTCAAAGTCCAAAACAGATATTCTACACAAATCCTTTTTTTCCATTGACCTCCAGTCAAAGTAGTCCACCCAAAAATCCTGTAAATAATAGAGGAGAAAGTATCTATAAAATTATAGTGCAGTCCATTAAAAGTATGTAGTTTACTTGAACCTGTTATAGGAAACAAAAATGTGCTTCTTTTAAATTTTACGTTAAGACCTATGGATTGGGTACTGTTAATTTGACGGCTGACAGTAGGGTCATTTACATAATAATCTTCTTAAAGGCTCAAAGTCCAAAACAGATATTCTACACAAATCCTTTTTTTTCCATTGACCTCCAGTCAAAGTAGTCCACCCAAAAATCCTGTAAATAATAGAGGAGAAAGTATCTATAAAATTTTAGTGCAGTCCAATAAAAGTATGTAGTTTACTTGAACCTGTTATAGGAAACAAAAATGTGCTTCTTTTAAATTTTACGTTAAGACCTATGGATTGGGTACTGTTAATTTGACGGCTGACAGTAGGGTCATTTACATAATAATCTTCTTAAAGGCTCAAAGTCCAAAACAGATATTCTACACAAATCCTTTTTTTTCCATTGACCTCCAGTCAAAGTAGTCCACCCAAAAATCCTGTAAATAATAGAGGAGAAAGTATCTATAAAATTTTAGTGCAGTCCATTAAAAGTATGTAGTTTACTTGAACCTGTTATAAGAAATAAAAATGTGCTTCTTTTAAATTTTAAGTTAAGACCTATGGATTGGGTACTGTTAATTTGACGGCTGACAGTAGGGTCATTTTCATAATAATCTTCTTAAAGGCTCAAAGTCCAAAACAGATATTCTACACAAATCCTTTTTTTTCCATTGACCTCCAGTCAAAGTAGTCCACCCAAAAATCCTGTAAATAATAGAGGAGAAAGTATCTATAAAATTATAGTGCAGTCCATTAAAAGTATGTAGTTTACTTGAACCTGTTATAGGACACAAAAATGTGCTTCTTTTAAATTTTACGTTAAGACCTATGGATTGGGTACTGTTAATTTGACGGCTGACAGTAGGGTCATTTACATAATAATCTTCTTAAAGGCTCAAAGTCCAAAACAGATATTCTACACAAATCCTTTTTTTTCCATTGACCTCCAGTCAAAGTAGTCCACCCAAAAATCCTGTAAATAATAGAGGAGAAAGTATCTATAAAATTTTAGTGCAGTCCATTAAAAGTATGTAGTTTACTTGAACCTGTTATAGGAAACAAAAATGTGCTTCTTTTAAATTTTACGTTAAGACCTATGGATTGGGTACTGTTAATTTGACGGCTGACAGTAGTGTCATTTACATAATAATCTTATTAAAGGCTCAAAGTCCAAAACAGATATTCTACACAAATCCTTTTTTTTTCATTGATCTCCAGTCAAAGTAGTCCACCCAAAAATCCTGTAAATAATAGAGGAAAAAGTATCTATAAAATTTTAGTGCAGTCCATTAAAAGTATGTAGTTTACTTGAACCTGTTATAGGAAACAAAAATGTGCTTCTTTTAAATTTTACGTTAATACCTATGGATTGGGTACTGTTAATTTGACGGCTGACAGTAAGGTCATTTACATAATAATCTTATTAAAGGCTCAAAGTCCAAAACAGATATTCTACACAAATCCTTTTTTTTCCTTTGACCTCCAGTCAAAGTAGTCCACCCATAAATCCTGTAAATAATAGAGGAGAAAGTATCTATAAAATTTTATTGCAGTCCATTAAAAGTATGTAGTTTACTGGAACCTGTTATAGGAAACAAAAATGTGCTTCTTTTAAATTTTACGTTAAGACCTATGGATTGGGTACTGTTAATTTGACGGCTGACAGTAGGGTCATTTTCATAATAATCTTCTTAAAGGCTCAAAGTCTAAAACAGATATTCTACACAAATACTTTTTTTTCATTGATCTCCAGTCAAAGTAGTCCACCCAAAAATCCTGTAAATAATAGAGGAGAAAGTATCTATAAAATTTTAGTGCAGTCCATTAAAAGTATGTAGTTTACTTGAACCTGTTATAGGAAACAAAAATGTGCTTCTTTTAAATTTTACGTTAAGACCTATGGATTGGGTACTGTTAATTTGACGGCTGACAGTAGGGTCATTTACATAATAATCTTCTTAAAGGCTCAAAGTCAGAAACAGATATTCTACACAAATCCTTTTTTTCCATTGATCTCCAGTCAAAGTAGTCCACCCAAAAATCCTGTAAATAATAGAGGAGAAAGTATCTATAAAATTTTAGTGCAGTCCATTAAAAGTATGTAGTTTACTTGAACCTGTTATAGGAAATAAAAATGTGCTTCTTTTAAATTTTACGTTAAGACCTATGGATTGGGTACTGTTAATTTGACGGCTGACAGTAGGGTCATTTACATAATAATCTTCTTAAAGGCTCAAAGTCCAAAACAGATATTCTACACAAATCCTTTTTTTTCCATTGACCTCCAGTCAAAGTAGTCCACCCAAAAATCCTGTAAATAATAGAGGAGAAAGTATCTATAAAATTTTAGTGCAGTCCAATAAAAGTATGTAGTTTACTTGAACCTGTTATAGGAAACAAAAATGTGCTTCTTTTAAATTTTACGTTAAGACCTATGGATTGGGTACTGTTAATTTGATGGCTGACAGTAGGGTCATTTACATAATAATCTTCTTAAAGGCTCAAAGTCCAAAACAGATATTCTACACAAATCCTTTTTTTCTATTGACCTCCAGTCAAAGTAGTCCACCCAAAAATCCTGTAAATAATAGAGGAGAAAGTATCTATAAAATTTTAGTGCAGTCCATTAAAAGTATGTAGTTTACTTGAACCTGTTATAGGAAATAAAAATGTGCTTCTTTTAAATTTTACGTTAAGACCTATGGATTGGGTACTGTTAATTTGACGGCTGACAGTAGGGTCATTTACATAATAATCTTCTTAAAGGCTCAAAGTCCAAAACAGATATTCTACACAAATCCTTTTTTTTTCATTGACCTCCAGTCAAAGTAGTCCACCCAAAAATCCTGTAAATAATAGAGGAGAAAGTATCTACAAAATTTTAGTGCAGTCCATTAAAAGTATTTAGTTTACTTGAACATGTTATAGGGAACAAAAATGTGCTTCTTTTAAATTTTACGTTAAGACCTATGGATTGGGTACTGTTAATTTGACGGCTGACAGTAGGGTCATTTACATAATAATCTTCTTAAAGGCTCAAAGTCCAAAACAGATATTCTACACAAATCCTTTTTTTTCCATTGACCTCCAGTCAAAGTAGTCCACCCAAAAATCCTGTAAATAATAGAGAAGAAAGTATCTATAAAATTTTAGTGCAGTCCATTAAAAGTATGTAGTTTACTTGAACCTGTTATAGGAAACAAAAATGTGCTTCTTTTAAATTTTACGTTAAGACCTATGGATTGGGTACTGTTAATTTGACGGCTGACAGTAGGGTCATTTACATAATAATCTTCTTAAAGGCTCAAAGTCCAAAACAGATATTCTACACAAATCCTTTTTTTTCCATTGACCTCCAGTCAAAGTAGTCCACCCAAAAATCCTGTAAATAATAGAGGAGAAAGTATCTATAAAATTTTAGTGCAGTCCATTAAAAGTATGTAGTTTACTTGAACCTGTTATAGGAAATAAAAATGTGCTTCTTTTAAATTTTACGTTAAGACCTATGGATTGGGTACTGTTAATTTGACGGCTGACAGTAGGGTCATTTACATAATAATCTTCTTAAAGGCTCAAAGTCCAAAACAGATATTCTACACAAATCCTTTTTTTTCCATTGACCTCCAGTCAAAGTAGTCCACCCAAAAATCCTGTAAATAATAGAGGAGAAAGTATCTATAAAATTTTAGTGCAGTCCATTAAAAGTATGTCGTTTACTTGAACCTGTTATAGGAAACAAAAATGTGCTTCTTTTAAATTTTACGTTAAGACCTATGGATTGGGTACTGTTAATTTGACGGCTGACAGTAGGGTCATTTACATAATAATCTTCTTAAAGGCTCAAAGTCCAAAACAGATATTCTACACAAATCCTTTTTTTCCATTGACCTCCAGTCAAAGTAGTCCACCCAAAAATCCTGTAAATAATAGAGGAGAAAATATCTATAAAATTTTAGTGCAGTCCATTAAAAGTATGTAGTTTACTTGAACCTGTTATAGGAAACAAAAATGTGCTTCTTTTAAATTTTAAGTTAAGACCTATGGATTGGGTACTGTTAATTTGACGGCTGACAGTAGGGTCATTTACATAATAATCTTCTTAAAGGCTCAAAGTCCAAAACAGATATTCTACACAAATCCTTTTTTTCCATTGACCTCCAGTCAAAGTAGTCCACCCAAAAATCCTGTAAATAATAGAGGAGAAAGTATCTATAAAATTTTAGTGCAGTCCATTAAAAGTATTTAGTTTACTTGAACATGTTATAGGAAACAAAAATGTGCTTCTTTTACAGTTTACGTTAAGACCTATGGATTGGGTACTGTTAATTTGACGGCTGACAGTAGGGTCATTTATATAATAATCTTCTTAAAGGCTCAAAGTCCAAAACAGATATTCTACACAAATCCTTTTTTTTCCATTGACCTCCAGTCAAAGTAGTCCACCCAAAAATCCTGTAAATAATAGAGAAGAAAGTATCTATAAAATTTTAGTGCAGTCCATTAAAAGTATGTAGTTTACTTGAACCTGTTATAGGAAATAAAAATGTGCTTCTTTTAAATTTTACGTTAAGACCTATGGATTGGGTACTGTTAATTTGACGGCTGAAAGTAGGGTCATTTATATAATAATCTTCTTAAAGGCTCAAAGTCCAAAACAGATATTCTACACAAATCCTTTTTTTTCCATTGATCTCCAGTCAAAGTAGTCCACCCAAAAATCCTGTAAATAATAGAGGAGAAAGTATCTATAAAATTTTAGTGCAGTCCATTAAAAGTATGTAGTTTACTTGAACCTGTTATAGCAAACAAAAATGTGCTTCTTTTAAATTTTACGTTAAGACCTATGGATTGGGTACTGTTAATTTGACGGCTGAAAGTAGGGTCATTTATATAATAATCTTCTTAAAGGCTCAAAGTCCAAAACAGATATTCTACACAAATCCTTTTTTTTTCCATTGACCTCCAGTCAAAGTAGTCCACCCAAAAATCCTGTAAATAATAGAGGAGAAAGTATCTATAAAATTTTAGTGCAGTCCATTAAAAGTATGTAGTTTACTTGAACCTGTTATAGGAAACAAAAATGTGCTTCTTTTAAATTTTACGTTAAGACCTATGGATTGGGTACTGTTAATTTGACGGCTGACAGTAGTAGTCCCCGAAGCCGCGCCACGCCGAAATGACGGCGGCGAATGTGTGATTCAGTACCCTGCGGCGGCGCGCCGCCCGGCGCGCCGAATTTTTTTGGGGGGCGCGCCGCCTTTTTTTGACCGGGGGCGCCCCACGGCGCGCCGATTTTTCTGATTCAAAATAATAATAAAAATTCCACTTCACCAAGCACGTTCAACCTCGATTTTAGTAAGGATTTTTAAATGGTTGGCGAAAAACATACAAGAACAATGTGACAAAACAGGAATTTTTTGGGCCGTGCGGAAAGTGTTTATGTTCACCGTCGATCAGACCAAGTAGAATTCTCATTTTTAGCCACTAGACCCAGGGAAACCTATGTTGTGTTTATGTTTAACATCACATTCTTGTTAATGATTTTGGATAATGTGTTTATAAATTTCAAAGTTTGAGGTTCAAAATTCTCATGTTCATCAAATACATACGAAAAGGAAGTGAAAAAAAAAAAAAATAAAAACATCGAAAAAACACTGTAAACAAATAAGATACCATGGCTTAACAACACCAACAATTTTAAATCAGCGGTTACATCACATCAGTTACAATTGATGTAACAAAAGTCAGTTTGTTCACTCTGCCTGGAGCCAATGCAGTCACTATCAGTCCGGTCGTGCTAAAAAGCGGTTTAGCTGGAGCACATGTGGCCGTTACAGCCAGAACTTGACGAGCATAAACTGCCACTCGCAGGATCTGATACGAGCACTGAACCTTGGGGTCTCACGGAATGCCTCAAATGGGCTTCTTCTTTGTATCTGCTGAAATAAGTTGTTTTATAAGGGAGAACAAACCTACACCTTCACCATAGGGCTCCTGCTTACTACACTACAGGAGGAACTAAACTGCAACTTTGCCCTCTTTTCTTATCAACACGGAATAACCCTCCAAAATTCTTTTCTGAAAGAAGTGGTCAATATATAACGTTTCAAGTCAAAGTTTAAGGCTACTTCAACTTCAGTGTGCTCTGCTAACTGTGCAAAAAATTGTAATTCATTTCTATAGATATATTTCTATACTAGCTCTAGATAACCTACCAAGCAGGAAACTACCGCAAATCAGCATCGATAAATAAATGAAACCCAAAACGAACAAAAATAACAATAAATAACTGAGTCAAACTCAAAACGAGCAGAAATTAACATAAGTTGGGCTCAAAAACCCTATGCCTTCCCAAGGCCAGAACATAATTTGCACTTTACTGAAAAAATAAAAAAGTTTTCACTTTTATAAATTTAATAAATCAAATAATATTAAAATTTTTATTACTAAATGTAAGTATATGTATATTGAACTGACAATGCATATTCATTTGTTTTTTTGTCAGTAAAGTGCAAATTATGTTCTGGGCTTGGGAAGGCATAAAAGTTTTGAGCCCAACTTATGTTAATTTCTGCTCGTTTTGAGTTTGACTCTGTTATTTATTGTAATTTCTGTTCGTTTTGGGTTTCATTTATTTATCGATGCTGATTTGTGGTAGTTTCACGCTTGAAAGATTATTTGATTTTAATTTTGCTTATTTTTGGTTTAACGGAGTTCTTTACTTTTCTTTGAAAAAACTTATTTTTTGGAAACAGTTTTTTTAATTAATTTCTGTTTGTTTTGTATTTACATAGTCTTTTCAGGGAAAAAGAAAATCATACTTCAAATCTTTTCGTTTTTTTAAGAATTTATAGTTTGGCCTGCTATTTGTATGCTGGAAAACAATTTTCAGCAAATTTAACAACATAGACTCTTATAAAAATCTGGACACAAATAATAGTGTTTAATTTAGTTTCATACCTCCTCTAGTTGACCAGAAAGGGAAAACTTGATAACATTCGCAAAAAAATTTCTTTACTTTCTTTGATAGCTTGGATACACTTACGCTATTTTGATTTGGTCAAATTTTAAGAGCAGAAGAAGCCCTGAAAGTTTGAACATAATACCCACAGTCGTTCTTGGGATACTGCTGAGATGCCTTATTGGTAATTAGCATAAACACCGTGCATTTTGATTTAATCTTAAGGAAACATTTACTTTTTAAACATAAAGGAAATTGGGAGGGTGGGCGGGGGAGGGGGATTAGTTGCCCTACAATCACTTTCGACTACTAAAAAGGGCATTAGCCCTTTCTATTTTGAATCGAATGAGCCCTTTTCGAAGTTCCTACGACAACTTCGATACGAGGTGCCCTGGTCTAAACAACAACAACAACGAAAAAATGATACATTATACCCACATCGATCTCTACTATAAAAATGTCAAGCCTTCCAATCACTTTCGATTATTAAAAAGGGCACTAGGCTTTTCGATTTCCAAACTAATGATCCCTTTTTGAGTTTATACGACAACACTTTCTATAAACACCGTATATGCTCCCAGGGCATAAATTTCAACCCTTACCCTAAGGGCTGTGAGGGTGGTTGTCATCCTCTAAGACCTAATTTCCGGAACTTTCAACTACGTTAAACAAAATGGCTATCTCAAGATTTTGATTGTATATGTTTCGGGAAATGGTGGCCGTGGAAGGGGTGTTAGTTGCCTTCCAATCATTTTCGACTATTAAAAAGGGCACAAGCTACTCCAATTTCTAATTGAATTGGCCCTTTTCGAAGTTTCTACCACAACTTCTTCGATATGAAGTGCCCTGGTATAAAGCAAAAAATGATAAATAAGAAATTTTGCCAACATCGTTCTTATATACCTCCAGGGCATAAATACAAAGCCCTTGCCCTGAGGGTTGTGGGGGAGTAACCTCCTCAAAAAACATATTTTTTCTCTGGAAATCAGATACTCAGAACAAAATGGCTATCTTAAAATTTTGATTGGATGTGTTTGGGGAAATGGTGGGCGTGGAAGGGGTGTTAGCTTCCTTCCAATCACTTTCGACTATTAAAAAGAGCACTAGTTATTCTAATTTCCAATCAAATGAGCCCTTTTTGAAGTTTCTACGACAACTCCTTCGATACGAATTGCCCTGGTATGGAAAACAAAAAGAAAAACAAAAATAATAATAATAATAAATTGTGCCAACATTGTTCTTTACTTAGACATCTCGATTGCGCTGCCTATGACAACATCCTGAATTGCCTAATGCTCTTTTACCTACCTCTTTTCATCCGAAAAATCAGAAAGAAAAATGAACAGAATTTTAAAGTGGAAGGTAGAATTTTTGTTTCAAGAAAAATTTCTTCTTCTCCTTTCTATGAACCAAGATACATGGCAAGCCCAATATGACAGTATTTGTTTTTAAACCCATATTATCCGGGAGGACGGTTGAAGCCCGGAGGTCTACCTTTATAACCAAAAAAGAGAAAAAAAAAACGTCGGTGTTTTAGTGACACCGCCGCCGAAAGAATCAGCGGCGACGTCAGCGCGCTGATGCAAGTTCGGCGGCGCGCCGCCGTTTTTTTTTTCGGCGGCGCGCCGCCGATTTTCGGCGCGGCTTAGGGGTCTAGACAGTAGGGTCATTTACATAATAATCTTCTTAAAGGCTCAAAGTCCAAAACAGATATTCTACACAAATCCTTTTTTTTTCCATTGACCTCCAGTCAAAGTAGTCCACCCAAAAATCCTGTAAATAATAGAGGAGAAAGTATCTATAAAATTATAGTGCAGTCCATTAAAAGTATGTAGTTTACTTGAACCTGTTATAGGAAACAAAAATGTGCTTCTTTTAAATTTTACGTTAAGACCTATGGATTGGGTACTGTTAATTTGACGGCTGACAGTAGGGTCATTTATATAATAATCTTCTTAAAGGCTCAAAGTCCAAAACAGATATTCTACACAAATCTTTTTTTTCCATTGACCTCTAGTCAAAGTAGTCCACCCAAAAATCCTGTAAATAATAAAGGAGAAAGTATCTATAAAATTTTAGTGCAGTCCATTAAAAGTATGTAGTTTACTTGAACCTGTTATAGGAAACAAAAATGTGCTTCTTTTAAATTTTACGTTAAGACCTATGGATTGGGTACTGTTAATTTGACGGCTGACAGTAGGGTCATTTATATAATAATCTTCTTAAAGGCTCACAGTCCAAAACAGATATTCTACACAAATCCTTTTTTTTCCATTGATCTCCAGTCAAAGTAGTCCACCCAAAAATCTTGTAAATAATAGAGGAGAAAGTATCTATAAAATTTTAGTGCAGTCCATTAAAAGTATGTAGTTTACTTGAACCTGTTATAGGAAATAAAAATGTGCTTCTTTTAAATTTTACGTTAAGACCTATGGATTGGGTACTGTTAATTTGACGGCTGACAGTAGGGTCATTTACATAATAATCTTCTTAAAGGCTCAAAGTCCAAAACAGATATTCTACACAAATCCTTTTTTTTCCATTGACCTCCAGTCAAAGTAGTCCACCCAAAAATCCTGTAAATAATAGAGGAGAAAGTATCTATAAAATTTTAGTGCAGTCCATTAAAAGTATGTAGTTTACTTGAACCTGTTATAGGAAATAAAAATGTGCTTCTTTTAAATTTTACGTTAAGACCTATGGATCTGGTACTGTTAATTTGACGGCTGACAGTAGAGTCATTTATATAATAATCTTCTTAAAGGCTCAAAGTCCAAAACAGATATTCTACACAAATCCTTTTTTTTCCATTGATCTCCAGTCAAAGTAGTCCACCCAAAAATCTTGTAAATAATAGAGAAGAAAGTATCTATAAAATTTTAGTGCAGTCCATTAAAATTATGTAGTTTCCTTGAACCTGTTATAACAAACAAAAATGTGCTTCTTTTAAATTTTACGTTAAGACCTATGGATTGGGTACTGTTAATTTGACGGCTGACAGTAGGGTCATTTTCATAATAATCTTCTTAAAGGCTCAAAGTCTAAAACAGATATTCTACACAAATACTTTTTTTTCCATTGACCTCCAGTCAAAGTAGTCCAGCCAAAAGTCCTGTAAATAATAGAGGAGAAAGTATCTATAAAATTTTAGTGCAGTCCATTAAAAGTATGTAGTTTACTTGAACCTGTTATAGGAAACAAAAATGTGCTTCTTTTAAATTTTACGTTAAGACCTATGGATTGGGTACTGTTAATTTGACGGCTGACAGTAGGGTCATTTACATAATAATCTTCTTAAAGGCTCAAAGTCCAAAAAAGATTTTCTACACAAATCCTTTTTTTTTCCATTGACCTCCAGTCAAAGTAGTCCACCCAAAATTCCTGTAAATAATAGAGGAGAAAGTATCTATAAAATTTTACTGCAGCCCATTAAAAGTATGTAGTTCACTTGAATGTGTTATAGGAAACAGAAATGTACTTCTTTCAAATTTTACGTTAAGACCTATGGATTGAGTACTGTTAATTTGACGGTAGTGTCATTTATATAATAATCTACTAAAAGGCTCAAAGTCCAAAACAGATATTTCTACACAAATCCTGATTTTTTTTCCATTGACCTCCAGTCAAAGTAGTTCAACCACAAATCCTATAAATAATAGAGGAGAAAGTATCTATGAAATTTTAGTGAAGCCCATTAAAAGTATGTAGTTTACTTGAATGTATCATAGGAAAGAAAAATGTAATTCTTTCAAATTTTACGTTAAGAGCTACGGATTGGGTACTGTTAATTAGAAGGTTAATGGTAGTATCATTTATATAATAATCTACCAAAAGGCTCAAAGTCCATAAGAGATATTTCTTCACTAATCCTGATTTTCTTTTTTTCCATTGGCCTCCAGTCAAAGTAGTTCATCAAAAAATTGTATAAATGATAGAAGAGAAAGTATCTATAAAATATTAGTACAGCCCATTAAAAGTATGTAGTTTACTTGAACGTATTATAGGAAACAGAAATGTACTTCTTTGAAATTTTACGTTAAGACCTATATATTTGGCACTGTTAATTTGACGGTTAAATTTGTTTGGATGAAACCCTGTCGAAATAAATATTAAAAGGTTCTAAAAAAATATTTTTGCTTGTCCCTAAATAGAAAACTGGCACTGTTTATCTCTAAAGATAAATTTAAGAGCTGACTCAGCTGCCAAGTTGATTTACTCCTTATAATAAACAACGGAGGGAAATGACTGAGAACTTATATTTTTAGTTTGGATTATAATTTACCATTTCTCAATAATAGGCTATATCAATATACCATTATTGATATATCGGATGTACAATAATACGCTAGTATTGGTACGTTGGTAAATATACCAATATACCAGTTTTCTATTTAAGAGTTATTTCAATTTTATCGGATGAGGTGGCTTCTTTGCGAGTCTAATCGTAAGAAGAAACACTTTCTAATATTGTTTAGTATGGACCTACTCAAATGGCCTTTTAAAAATCCAGGTGGTGCGTTCATGTTCAACCTGCCTTTTGTTATCCTAAGACATAGCTGCTAACGGGTAGAATCCCTAGTGTATGTGCTAAGTTCCGGATTCCATCAAGTCAGCTGCTTGCGCAGGAATAGGATGAGGGGTAAATTTGTCGAGACAGCAAAAAAGCGATGGAAATTAAAATTATATGAAAATATGGACGAAAACTTTCCACTCAGCATGTTTCAATAATATTCTTGGGATTATGACAACTGGAAATATGCTTGCAATTATTCAGACATTTTAAAAGTTTCAGATACTGATACGTTAGAAGTGAAAAAAAAATCTCACTGGTACTTTTCAAAATTACGCAGAAGTATATAGGATATAATGATATAATATCACCAGCTTTGAAATCTTTTCGAAACTATTGTAATAATCTATAAAAAGATGAAACAGTAGAGTGGATTTGTAATCTAAAGAAAAAAAAGTAAAAAATTATAGGGTTCCTCTGCTAGAATAAGCAAATTCAATGGTAATATAAGCATACACGAACGCTTGCCAAGGTCTGGGTTCAAAACGTGCATTAACAGGCTGAGCAATATTGATAATCTCCTTTCTAAAGGATAAAAATATCTGGAACTATAATATTACCAATTTTCAATTTATTTTTAACAGAGAAAAATCTAATAATGCTACTCCTAACAACTCACTGTAGCACCACAGCTGTGCGCGCTCCTCCTCCGCCAATCTCTGAAGCTCTCCCCTTTACCCCCTCCCAAGAAGTTCAAGTTTCCTCAAAATCCTTCCTTGCGACCTTTTCCCACCCCATTTGGTAACGACGTGCTTTTGGTTTGCCCTAGATGGATGGCTAAAACGCACGATCTTTGGCAATCTGTCATCCTTCATCTGCAAAACCTGTCTTAGTCACCTCAACCTCATTATATTGCCTTATAAAGGCAACCTTATTTCCTTCATTATAGCCATAGAAAGGAGGATAGAACCACATTT
Organism: Artemia sp. Qi Xiang Cuo; assembly: GCF_049724085.1. NCBI lineage: Eukaryota > Metazoa > Arthropoda > Branchiopoda > Anostraca > Artemiidae > Artemia > Artemia sp. Qi Xiang Cuo. The sequence goes on from NC_142805.1 coordinate 45,746,617, forward strand.
TCGCACTGCTTGTTTTTTTTTTATACATGGTCAGTCAAAGAATCCCCAAAACTGTCGGTAGACAATTTTTCTGGAAAACATCAAACAAATTCTCTTCGGTCTTCCTAAGCGCCAATCTTTCAGAACCATAATTGACCATTGTCATCACTATAGCTTCCAATATTCTAATCTTGGCTTGTAGACTTATCTTCCCTGTTCTTCCAAGGTTTTTCAACTATGAAAAAACACCCTGGGCCTTGGCTATTGTACATTTTACATCTTCACCGCGTTCACCATCCTTACTAATACTAATTCTACCCAGTTAGTGAAGATGTCCGTTTGATCGGTCTTCTTATTACCCAACATCACCTCTACATTTTCATTTATTTCTAGTCTAAGTGACTTAGTGCTATGAGTCGTCCTAGTTGAGTGGTTAGCGTGCTTGACTTGAAATCCTTTGTCCGGTGAGGACAGGCGTTCGGGTCCTGGTGTCACTGGTTATTTGGTTTGGAACGGGGGTCAGCGGTGTGAGTCTGTAAGCTCAGGCAGAGTCGACCCAGCTCCAAATTGGTGCTTGAAGAAATCTTGGGGGAAATCCCGGGAAGCGTCAGATGATTTGCCCCCACCTACGCATTGCTTTCCCGGTCGAAGGCAATGAATCAGGAGATCGGTAACTGCGCTACGCAGATCATTGGTCGGCATGTGAAAATTTCTTTTTTTTGTTAGAGAATTTCTGCCTGTGTCTGTGTGTATTTTTTTCTGGGGGGGGGGGGGAGGGGGGCTTGGTATTGTAGAAGTGATTATGGAAACTTGAGAAGGATTTATTTAATCGGAAATTGAAAGTCCTAGTGCTTTTTAAAGGCCAAAAGTGATTGGAAGATAACTACTTCCCCTTCATAGCCTTTTTACCATGGACGCCCCTTTATCCCCCCTCCTTATGGTATGGGACTGTAATTCTCAGATAGACGTTTCTCTCAAAGTAGCATAAAGGTCCAATAAATTTCCCTTTCATGAATGAGAGTTTGCAATTTGCAAACAATGGGCAAATTGCCCATTGTTTGCTGCTAGTTTTTATAATGGAAAAATGGTGAATATAGTTAGTCTTCCGGTCGGTAAGTTTAGTTGATCGGCTTGAAGCTTACATGCCCTATAGATAGGGACAAATGATTCTTGACATAGTATTGTTTTTACGCCTCCCCTCTTCTGTATATCATTTCACACTCAGGCCCATCTGCTGGTACGAGTTCATCTGTGAAAATCATACTAAGAAGTCAATATTAAAATCTAGAAAGAAAAGTCAAGTTGTAAATATAAGTAATGAATAATACAGTAAAGTTAAACTAACATGTGGCTTTTTTCTTTTTAGGGTGTATGGAGTAGCTGGTCTTCGTGTAATTGATGCTTCCATAATGCCTACTATTGTGAATGGAAATACCAACGCCCCAACCATTATGATCGCAGAAAAAGGTGCCTCAATGATACTTGAAGACTGGACTGGTATCCCAACCAAGTCTGGACACGTTATAACAGATACTCCAGCAAAATCAGAGCTTTAATTGCTAATGTGTAGCAAAATATGGCAGTAAAACATTCCTGATCACAAATATAAATGATTATTGTCCTTTTTATTGTTACTTTTTAACGCTAATAGCTAGATCAAAATATAAAAAGAGGAAACCGATTTGCGAACTGTATTTTTTAGCGATTAAGTGTGGACATTAGGTTTTTGGAGGTTGTTAGCAGAATTTTATTTCTGGGAGTGGGTTAATAGGGTAAAAGGTGTTTATGCTGCCATTTTGGGTTCATAAGTTATGTGTTTATCTAGTTACAAGATTAGAGTGGGAGATCTGAAGACTGATTTCCCCTTCATACCACCATGCCAGTGCCAATTTATGAAAATGTATTGGGGAGTAAATTCGTTTGTTTTTCGTAATTTCTTAAACTAATATACAAAAAAAAGGTATTTTTATTAAAAATCACTGTCTGCGGAGCTCCTGTTGAAGTAGTAAGAAACTTTATTTATCTTGACGCCTTGCTGCCTAGTGATAGTTCCAGAGATGAGGAGGTACGCAGTCGAATGTCAAAAGTCGGGTCTATCGCCGGAAGGCTCAGCGCTCTCTGGGGAACGCCACACATATCTAGGCGCACGAAGATGCGAATTCAAAACGCATCCGTATGCTCGGTTCTACTCTATGCAGCAGAACATGGCCCCTTAAGTTGACAACCCTCAATATGATAGATGTCTGCCAGACGAAACAGCTCTGTCAGGTTGAAGGACTTCGGTGGCATGATTTTGTGAGCAACGCAAGGTTACTTACGCTCACCTCCCAAGTGCCGTTCTCAATCCAGATAGCATAGTGCACTCTCAGGTGGTTTGGACACCTGCTACGCATGCCGAAGAAAAACCCAGCCATAATGATTTATGATTTCGACACAGAAGCTCATGGCCGGTCCCACCCGAGAGGCACACCGTGGACCAGGTGGAAGGATAGTCTCCAAAAATTCCTAGAAATGGCCAATATTAGTGTCGACGAGGCTCCAATCTTAGCACTAAATCGGTCAGCCTGGAGGAGCAGAGTTCTGACGCTCTCTACGCCGCCCCCAACGCGACAGGAGCCCTAAGTCAAGTAAGTCAATAAAAAACGCCCCCTAAAAAAGATATTTTCAGTGAAAATACAAAAAAAAAGATGTTCTTCATAATCTAGGACAGTAAATAACTTTTCGAAATCTAAATTACTAAAGACATGGTCGAAATCTCGGTTTTGACTTTTCTACGACGTTCCTTTCTATCGAGTGTCCTTACTAACTTCAATTTTGTTGAGTATTTTCGTACTACTTATTTTAAAAAAAATCATCTGGGGGATCATCTGGAGTTCCTAATTTTGAAATTTCGCAAATCTTAATTAACAGAATAGCTGGATTTATATTAGCTGTTTGACCCATTCACGCTGCTCTTCTTAATTTACTAGACTAGAGCATGTTTGTTCATAGTAAGCATTTAAAGTGTTTGTGATTGACGTATTGAAACTTAATCACCAATCTAACACAATCTTCCACAATTAAAGCTCCATAAAGTAAGTTGGATTTGAAGTGGCGGGAAAAGGCTGGTGTTGCAACTTGGTGAGTTGAAGTTCAATTGCGAAGTGGCGGTTAAGCTTTGATGCTGTGCCTTGCAATTGCAAGAAAATTTGCCTTAAGCACCCTGATTTTTCGGGGGAATATTTCCTAAGTATAGAAAATTTATTGCATAAAGTGAACTATCACAAACCCTGTTATTCCGAATTCACGCTTTTTTCCAAAACGATCACGAAAAGAAAACTTTAATACATTGGCCACAAGCGTAAATAAAGCAACTTAGAGAGATACGAACGATAAATTATCTGAAATAAAAAAAGAACAAAAGAATTAGAAAAAAGAATTCAAAAATATAAAATGAGCAGAAATAAAGTCGTAAGTTATAATTTATTAATCCCAAGACCAACAGAAAATATTATTAATGATTAAATGAAACTAAAACTAAGAGGAACTAAAATGTAAAACCCTGTGAAACTTAAAAATAACGGATATCACTAGGATGGATTAATAAAAACCTAAAACAAAGAGAGTTTAGAATGAATAACGAGTTCAAACTTAAAACGAATAGCAATTGAAAATAGACAAGTGTATGCCTGGGGCTACCACTCTCCTTAAATCATCTCAAAGCTAAAGTGTCATTTTCTTTTCACTAAAAAAGATTTATATATCGAATATTTGCAGAATGTGCATGTATATGTTACGGTGAAGTACGAAATACCTTTTTTTTTTCTCCTTGGATTTAGTCACCATTGCCAGTCATTTTTTTAATTTCATGCAAGGTTTGATGATGGGAGGTTTGGTTAGATTAGATTTGGTTAGACGAGGTTAGGTTGTCTTTTTTTAAGTTAAGTTTTTAACCCAATTCTGATATTTAGAACCAAATTTAACCGAACCTAATCTAAACTAGCATAATCTAACCTAACATTTAGTTTTACCATCATAGGTTGCATAAGACGAAAAAAGTTGACTCGCGAAGCCAATTGAATCGAAGCAGAGAAAAGGAATTTCGAACATTCACCGGTGAATGACGACATTAGCAAGATTTCGGACCTTCACCGTAACATATATATTTAAATATATACATATATTAGTAGAGCTTAATGCAGAATTTCTTTCTGAAAATATTGGCGCTAGGGGGTGCCGACTAAAACTCTAGGGATTCCTGGGTGTCTCTTTCATACGGATGACATAACAAATCCAAATTTTAATGACAATTTCGTAAATTCTTTTGATAATTAAATTCTTCGATAAAGACCAGGCACGGTTTTTGTGAAAAGTGATTTTTTTGGAAAATACTCCTGTTGAAAGCTGCAAGTATTTACAACTGACAGAAGAAGTGAGGCTTTTAAGCGCTCTTTGAGTTGTCAAACCTATTTTCACGTTTCAGTGAAATGTAGCTTTTTATGCGATGGTTTTGAAAAATCCTTTTTGAAACAAAGTATGTTTTGTTTTTCTTGATGAATTTGACTATGCAACATTCTGCAGAATGTGCAATGACCTCTGTACATTTAGAGGATTTGAGGGAGCTGCTACCCCCTTAAATCTTCTAAAAGGCTAGTGTAATTTGCATTTTAATGAAAGCGATATTTTGAACAGTCAATTTTATTTGTCAAAAGATCAATAGAAAAAGACGAAAATTAGAATACTAATCAAGGATATCGGAAAGAAAACAAGTGTCTTCGAGGCAACGCTCTAGCCTTACTTTTAGTTAAGAGTCATATGCATTCAGTGTATTATTTGTTTGTTTTTATTTTCCAACCACCTCTTACGGAAGGGGTGGCCTTGGAAAGTTCGGAGGGGGCTCATGTTTTTCTTCCCATATCAACTTGAATTTACTCTTAAGGACAAACAAAAACCTTGTGCGGGATTTTTTAAATCAAGATAGGATAAATGTTTTGTCATTGCTCATATTTAGCATAACGGCAATTTGAGCATAAATACCCTCTGGCATGAGAAGCACAAACTTACGTTTATTGCACAAAAAAACACTTGCCATTTCTGCACGACCAGCTTCCCAATTATACAAACGAATAGGACAATTGTAGAAGATGGTCACTACTTATTTTCAGACTTTGAACCAACTAAAAAATGAAAGACAGAAAACGATTTGTGCTGAATATGGCGGATTTCCACACTATCGAACCAAAACAAAAAACTCACAAAGAGGAAAGTCACCTTACCTATACGAAAACAGCATGCACTCAACAAATTATCACTCCGCAAGTATTTCAATCTAGACAAAACCTTAAAACAATAAAATTAACAAGCTACATTCAGTTAAGGAAAATAAATGTAACGTTATTACTTCATCCAAAATTGAAACAACCAAAATAAGCTCGTCAAGACGAGAATAGCATAGTTTATTTTTCCTTTCCATATTCTCCCTCGTAAAATACGGAACTAAGTTATTTAAGTTACCACCTGCTCCAATAGATTATAGATATCAAATGTTTCCAACCCAGGCTAGTGTCACCCGCCCCCCCCCCCAAATAATAATAATAAAATTAACAAAAATATATTTAAACATGAAAAATCAAGACATTAAAAAATTTCTTAAGATTCTTTTGAAAATACCAAACGAGTGACATTCTTGAGCTGACTCAGGTTGGCTATTCCAAACGATATGACAAGCAGTTAATGGATTAAAGTCAGACCTCACCGATTGAGTAAATAAAATATTAATATTCCTGGAATTGCGAAGATGATGCAAAGACCTATCAGTGACGAAAGAAGGAGTAGTTTGAAGGGCTGTGGGAACATCACCATGAATTTGATGAAAAGTGAAAGACGCACACAAAAGAATGTAGAGAGACTGCAAATCAAGTAATAGGCTAGTTGGGTTAGTTGTAGAACAGTTTGTTTCCTGTATAAGCCTTCTTGCCTTATCATATAACTTAGAAAGCGGTTTCAAAAAAGAAGAGAAAGTTGACATCCATATTGTAGGGCAATAAGAGACGTAGGCCTGAATTAAGCAATGGAACAGAATTTTAAAAACTGTTCCAGGAAAAATGTGTTTTAGCTTCCTCAAAATTCCAAGACTCCTTGAGATCTTCCTATTAATTAGTCCAATATGATGCTTGAATGAAAGGTTTTCATCGAGAGGAATACCGAGAAATCGGACATATCGTTCCTTAGGTCTACTGAGCGGCCCCTTGAAAGCTGGATATTAGATAACTCAGGGCACGCCAGAGAAATGCGGGAAAAAATTAAAAAGCTTGACTTAGCAACATTTAGGGCAAGGCAATTTGCATCAAACCAAAGAACGACTTTCTAAAAAAGCTCAGCTACTTCAGGAAGCATCGCATACTCAGTTCCTACTTCAGTACCAGTCGTACTGTCACCAGGGAAAGCAACGAGAGTGTCTACAACCCGCAAAAACAATCGGTTTTTTTCATTGAAAGATTCAGGATGACATAGGCGACAGCAAACTGTAGGTTTTTTATTCATAACCGCAACTATAAGGTCATTAACATAAATCAAAAACAGAAAAGGTCCCAGAACAGAAGTTTGAGGAACACCAAACTCAACTTCAGAGGAAAAGTGGGAAAGGGAATCTACGGAGATAGTTCTACCTGACAAATAGGCATCAAACCAAGCATGAGCCTGTCCTCTTACACCATTGTGTGATAGCTTATACAGCAGAATCTCATGAGTTAAAGAGTCAAAAGCCTTACGGACATCTAAGAATATAGCTGCAGGTATCAAACCAGAGTCAAGCGCGGTGTGGAGAAAATTGAAAAGAGTTACACACGCATGCTCCGTAGAATGTTTACCTCGGAAGCCAAACGGAAAATCATGAAAAAATCTTTTAGCCTCTAGAAAAGTAAGTAGACGGGAAATTATGGTCTTTTCAAAAATTTCGCTAAAAACAGACAGCAAAGATATAGGACGATAATTGGCTGGGTCACTTCTTGGTCCACCTTTATATAAAACAATTACTCTAGCTCGCTTAAGAGAACTGGGGAACACTCCCCCACAACCCCCCTCTCACGCCCACCTTTTCCCCAAACACATCCAATCAAAATTTTTAGATAGCCATTTTATTCAACGTAGTTGAAAGTTTTGGAAATTAGGTCTTTAAGGATGACAACCGTTCCCCCCACAGCCCTCAGGGCAAGGGTTGTAAGTTATGCCCTGGGGGCATATAAAGTTGTTATTGAAAGCCATGTCGTAGAAACTTCAAAAGGGCTCATTCACTTGGAAATTGAAAGGAAGAGTGCCTTTTTTAATAGTTGAAAGTGATTGGATAGCGACTAACGCCCCTCTCACGCCCACCATTTTCCCAAACACATCGAAGTAAAATTTTGAGATATACATTTTGTTCTCTGTAGTTGAAAGTTCTGGAAATTTTGTCTTTTTACGATGATAACCCCCTCAGAGCCCTCAGTGCAAGGGTTGTAAGCTATGCCCTGGGGGCATATAAAGTTTTTATTGAAAGCGTGGTCGTAGAAACTTCAAAGGGCTCATTCGATTTGAAATTCTAAGGGCTAGTACCCTTTTTAATTGTCGAAAGTGACTGGAGGGCAACTAGCCCCCCCCCACCCCCATCATTCCCCCAAACACATCCAATCAAAATTTTGAGATAGCCATTTTGTTCAGCGTTGTTGATTTCCAGATAGAAAATATGTTTTTTAGGAAGACACTTCCTCACAACCCTCAGGGCAGGGGTTTTAAGTTATATCCTTGGGTATATAAGGTTTTTATAGAAGCCGTTGCATTAAAAACTTCAAAAAAGGTTCATTTGATTGGAAGTTTAAAGCTCTAATGCCTTTTTTCATATTCAAAAGTGATCGGAGGGCAACTAGTCCCCCCCCACGCCCATCATTCCCCCAAACACATCCAATCAAAATTTTAACATAGCTATTTTGTTCAGCGTAGTTGATTTCCATTTAGAAAATATGTTTTTGAGGAGGACACTCCCCCACAACCCTCAGGGCAAGGGTCTTAAGTTATGCCCTGGGGGCATATAAGGTTTTCATAGAAGGAGTTGTCGTAGAAACTGCAAAACAAGCTCATTCGATTGGAAATTCAAAGGGCTAGTACCCTTTTTAATAGTCGAAAGTGATTGGAAGGCAACTAGCCCCCCCCCCCCGCCCAGCCTTTCCCCAAACACCTGCCATCCATATTTTGAGATAGCCATTTTTTTCAGCTTAGTTGATTTGCGGATAAAAATTATGTTTTTGAGGAGGATACTCCCACACAGCCCTCAGGGCAAAAGGTTTAAGTTATGCCCTGGGGGCATATAAGGTGTTAAAAGAAGGCGTTTTCATAGAAACTTCAAAACAGGCTCATTTGAATGGTACTTCAAAGGGCTAGTGCCCTTTCTAATAGTCAAAAGAGATTGGAGGGCAACTAGCCCCCCCCCCCACGCCCTTCATTCCCCCAAACACATCCAATCAAAATTTTGAGATAGCCATTTTGTTCAGGGTAGTTGATTTACAGATAGAAAATATGTTTTTGAGGAGGACTTAATATGAAACTAAGTTAAACAGCACTATTTGTTTCCAGATTTTTAAAATGGTGTATGCTGTTAAAAATTGCTGAAAATTTTTCTCCAGCATACAAATAGCAGGCCAAACAATAAAGTCTTAAAAAACGAAAGATTTAAAGTGTTATTTTCTTTTTCCCTGAAAAGACTATGGCAATATAAAACGAACAGAAATTAATTAAAAAAACTTTTTCCACAAAATAAAATTTTCAAAGAAAAGTAAAGAACTCCATTAAACAAAAAATGAGCAAAAATTAAATCAAATAATCTACCAAGCTCGAAACTACCATAAATCAGCATCGATAAATAAATGAAACCCGAAACAAACAGAAATTATAATAAATAACCAAGTCAAACTCAAAACGAGCAGAAATTAACATAAGTTGGGCGCAAAACCCCTATGCATTCCCAAGGCCAGAACAAAATTTGCACTTTACTGAAAAAATACAAATGAATGTGCATTGTCAGTTTAATATACATATACTGATATTTAGTAATCAAGATATTAAAATTATTTTATGTATTAAAGTTATAAAAGTAAAAACATTTATATTTTCTGGCCTTGGGAAGGCATAGGGGTTTGGCGCCCAACTTTTGTTAATTTCTGCTCTTTTTGAGTTTGAGTCAGTTATTTATTGTAATTTCTGTTCGTTTTGGCTTTCATTTATTTATCGATGCTGATTTGTGGTAGTTTCGAGCTTGGTATATTATTTGATTTTATTTTTGCTGATTTTTTGTTTAATGGAGTTCTTTACTTTTCTTTGAAAAACTTATTTAGTGGAAAAAGTTTTTTAATTAATTAACAAAAAAAGAAGCAAAATATGGCCTTGGCTGCAAGAGTTCAAGAAAATATTTTCCACTTGGGGCTTCTTAGAAATATTCTTAACTTACAATCATTTATCTGAGCTTAAGTTTTCATTAGTGTTTTAAAACAAAACTGACGATTGAAGATATTATCCCCCCAGTTTTTAGTATGGAAATTTGAAACAAATCCAAACTGTTCTGACAACAACTAGTAACTTTCTAAGAAGTGGAAGCTAATAAATTACTAAGGTGGATATAAGTCAAATTTAAGTTTATGATCAATCTGGATACTGTTATCCTGCGAAGTAGAGTAGAGTAGAATATTTTTATTTATAAAACATACATCAATAAATGTCACAAAACAGCGCACATGCCTGGTGGCATACTTTAGAGCTGAAAATATTGCCAACGAAAATACACAGCCATTTTCTAACTAAATTTTATAACAACGAAAAAGAAAACCCTAATGAACAAAATGCTTAGCATGTCATAAGATATTTCTTCACCAGTCTTAGAAAATGTCGCTTGTTGCTGCATTCCCGAACTGATGCTGGAATTGAGTTCCAGATTTTTGGCCCAGTGTGACGGATGCTGAATCCCGCTCTCGATGTCGGGTGAATTTCGCACGAAAAGTCTGAACAATGCGTAGGATAATTATGAAATTGAGAATTGGTTGGAAAAATGCTGGAGAAATTTACAGGTAAATTACTATATTGATAATCGTGACAAATACTAGAGATAGAAATTAAATGAAGTTGGTCCAAAGAAAAAATTCCTGAAGTCCCGTGTAGGTGTCTAACTGAAGATCTGCAATCAACATTAAAAAGAGTCCTCATTGCTTTATTCTGAAGTATTTGGAGAGATGTAAAAACAGACGAAAACGTAGATGCCGAAACCGAAATGCAATAGAGAAAATATGTGTGGACGAAAGAATATTAAATAGATTTTAGAATAGCTTTGGGAAATAAATGACGAAGACGAGTTAGCATGCCAATATTTCGCGAAATTTTTAGCGACAGTGTTTTTACACATTTATGAAACGACAAATTTTCATCTAAAATAATCCCAAGATATTTGAACTGATCTACCCGTTTTAAGTCAAGACTATTCAAGAAAAAAGAGAAGCTATTGTTATTACTGATCCAGTTCGCGAAAATAACATATATTGGAATTTTTTTCATTAAGAGCTAGTATATTCCTTGAATACAAATCAGATACAGTTAGTAACGTACTTTCGAGGTTCTGGAAAAGAACTGATAGGTCCCAGTAAGAAGCAAAAATTACTACTTCATCAGGAAACACTATAATTTTATAAAAAGGCAAAACTTCTGGCAAATTATTTATAAAAAGAAGAAATAGAATAGGCCCAAGGACAGCCCTGAAGCACTCCGTAATTAATCAGAGAAGTTTCGGAACGGAGATCACGAGATCTATCAACACAATCTAGTCGTCTCCCAGAAAGGTAAGATGCAAAAAATTTAACAGCTTGTGTTGAAAACCCATAAGACTTGAGTTTAAAAATAAGCAACGAATGATTTACGGTGTCAAACGCCTTGGCGACATCAAGAAAAATCACCAACGCGTGTTGACCATCATCTAGTGAATCATTAATATTTAGTAAAAGCTCATGAATTGCCAGTTCAGTTGACTTTCCTTTTATAAAATCATACTGAGACGTGTGTAAAATCTTACTATCAAATAAATATTTTTGTAATTGACTATTTGCAAGTTTTTCCAAAATTTGGCTGAAAATCAAAAGTAGAGAAATGCCTCTATAATCTGAAGGTTTGGTTGAACTCCCAGCTTTAGGTAATGCTATAACATTTGCTTTTTTAACAGTTCAGGAAAAATCTCGATGCATAAGTGATAGATTAAAGATATGTGCTAACAAAGGTGAAATGCTCGACGCTATTTGCTTTATGGTTTGGGCCGAAAATCCAAATTCGTCCTTAGAAAAACTCCGTTTAAGCTTCAGAATAACTTTTTCAATCTCATGAGCCTCAATATCAGAAAAAGAAAACGAATTTTCTTTATGTTGCTCATTAACTGGAACAGAAGGAAAATTCCATTGCATATTCATAGTCGATGCAAGTCTAGAACCAATATTACTGAAATAATCTCAAAAAGCATTTAAAATTTCATTGGGCTCTGTAACATTTTCTCCATTTAATAAAGTGCAATTAACACTAGTACTTTTACGACTATGAGGACGTATCTTTTCATTTATCAATAGCCATGTTTTTCTCATATCCGATTTATACTCCAAAAATTTCTCTTTATAATATTTTCTTTTCTCATGTCTGATAATTGAATTTAGCTTATTCCTACAAACTCTGAATTCTTCAAACGACTCAGGTGTCTGTAATTTTAAATAATTCTTAAATTTTCTATTTTTATGTTTTAACGATGTCAAAATACCTTCAGTAATCCATGGGTCAAACTTCTGCGCGAACTTTCCATGCGAAACTCGTGTTGAAGAAGCCCGATCCCGCAGTCGCATCATTTGATCAATAAAATCTGAAAACGCAGCATTTGCGTCATCTGAGCCATAAACCGAACTCTAATCATAGTCACCAATTAACTGACGTAGAACTTTACAATCAATACATGTATATCGCTTTTTTGAATTATCTATTGTTGAATCTCGATGTTGTTTATTACTATTATTTAAATTTAAAAGAACACTCGCCGGAAAATGATCCGGCATATCAGAAAAAATTACTGACGATTTTTCAGCATCAAATAAAACAGAAGAGAAAAATATATTATCTAGTAATGTAGCTGTGTTAGCTGTAACTCTTGTCGGCAGAGAAATACTTGGGAAGAAAATTAGAACACAACATCATACTTAAAAACTCCTTATTATTTCCAACATCGAGATTCAAAAGATCAAAGTTAAAATCACCCGAAATAATAATCGATTTTTTCAACGCTTCCAGATTTTTCAACAGCGGTTCAAAAATTTCAAAAAATTCTTTTTGGGTTACCCGACGGAGATCGATAAGCAGACCCGAAAATAAATGGATTACAGCCCAAAGGTACAACTTCAACAAAAATAGTCTCACATAACCCTTCATCAAATACAGATAAATCACTGAGAATACTAAAAGACCAGTCATCACGAATATACAGCATCTGACCTCCTCTCGCATTCTGACACCTTGTACGAGAAATACACTTCATTCCGGGCAGATCTAACATTGTAAGGGGTGTAATAGCAGATGAAAAAGTTTCGCAAACTCCAATAATGTCTATAGGACTAGATGCAAGCAAGAGCTTCATATCATTGAATGAACTTTGTAACCGCTGGGCATTTACATGTAACGATCAGATCGGAAAATCATAGTTTTTAGTATTGTCAGATAGAAAGTCGCCTGAAGAATAATCACATTCAGGTAGATTATTTACATAAGACATATCTCTATCACTTCCGGTAGCTGAATTTAGGATAACATCTTAATTTCAAACGAGATATCAAGAAAACACTGAAAACGATCCATAAACCAAAAAAAAAAAAAAAATTCCCCGCTTCTTAGTTTCTACGACAGGTTCATATGACACATTGCGAATCTGTACTACGTCGGAAATCGTTTTACACGGAAGGATTTGCGAACCGCACTTGACATAAACCACACCTCGCAAAGTCCATACATTTTTCAATTCAAACTTATTGCGCGCAAGCTTGTAAATTTCTTGCCTTTTCCTGGTTAGAGCCTCATTTACGTATTTTCGGGAACCTTTCAATTTCTTGCGATTGCGCAGGATCTCAACTGCAGATGCCTGAGTTAAAAATGTAAGTTTAATCAGAGTTTTTTATTTCCGAGGCACCTCCCAAACGCCTTGCACCCTTGACAACGGATTTATCAAGATTGAGTCTCATTTCACTGTTAAGACGAGCCAATACTTTCTCACCAAGGTGAGGCAAATCACGCGTGTGAGAGTCTATCCCAGATACAATGACCTTAGTCAGAAGAGAAGACTGGTTTATATCATCCAGGTTAGTTTCAAGCTTTTGGAGCTTTACACAATTTTGAGCAATTCTTGCTCGCAAATCGCCAAGTGATTTCTCAATCAGTTCAAATTTACCCTTGAATTGTAGATCAATCTCCTCATAGACAGCTTGCGTAACAGTATCAAGAAAATCTGACTTAATCCGTCTCACCGAAGAACTTCCTAATCTACTGCACTAGTCTTCCACTATCCTACGAATTTCATCCTGTATGCCGTCCCGAAGGTTTACAATTTCTGACTGCATCAAGTTAACCGACTCCGATAAATCCCCGGCTAAACCTTCCGAGTCCTCCGTACACAGCCTTATCGCTCGCTGAACATTTTTTCTGCCATCTCTCAACGCTTCTTCATATTTCTCCGCGTAGGCCCATATATTCTCTGACGTTACTATCTCAATTTCGTCAGTTCCGTAACAGCAAACTTCATAATTACTTCCATCATTTTTGACAGGTATGACCCGCGTAATTTTGCAAGGCCACAGCTTGTAATATTTAAATTGAGCAAACGCCCGGTTTCCCACTTGCATAGCTTCGGCAAATAACAGAATGAAAAGAGCAAAATCTCTCTCGCTCAATACGTCCGCACACCTTGTGTGTATGAATGTCTAGCAGCGAGCCAGCGACTGATGACAGTGGGCGGGATGAAAAAAAGGTAGACCTGAAAACAGCCAATGGAAAATTTACCAAGTATCCAAGTTAAAATATCCAAAAAAGTACAATATGAATCTCTTGTGTTTACTGTTAACTAGTCAATAACTGAATGAATGACTGAGTGAACAGTAAGCAAATACTATTATTACAATTCTTGTCAGATAAATTGTACTGCAGTACATTTAGTGCTTCACAAGTTGTCAGAGGTGTTGAATATTACTAGATTTTGAGTCATCTCTGGTCTCTTAATACACAGGGAGCTGTTGTTCAAAATTATCCAGTGAATGCAGTGGACAGTAAAAAAATATAGTATCATCAGTTAAACTTGAAACTATGAAAAGCTAAAAAAAAAAATTAATCAATTGAATGTATTGAAAGTTTGTGAATTATTTACAGAAAATTTTGATAATCCTCGCTAATTGTGTGATACCACTATTTAACGGAATTGAGCCGCCCAATCTTTTTTGGTTTTTATTCCCCTTTTCCACATCAAACTCAGCATCTATTAGTGTCATATAAATCCTTCTTCTCTGATGCTGCATAATTTTTAGTTGACTCCAGTGGCCGTGTTCGTGCCTACTCTGTAAGTAATTAACCACAGTATAGTGGTTATTGTCCCAGATGGCCAGTAGAGAGAAAAGAGGGCTAGTGCCTTCTCGCAAAACACACTCAGACAGTGAAATTAAGTTCTCTGAAGAGAGTATAGATGATCAGATTATTGTAATCACAAACCACCTGGACGCACTAAAAGGAAAGTCTGATCTTTGGTTCGCACGTATTAAAAAAGACATGGAACTGAGAATTAGCGACGAAGTTTCGAAAGGTATCTCTTTGCAGTCCCACCCAGGCAGTATTAAGTGATGAAGGCATGATCATTGAAGGCATTAAGAATGAAATCTATAGCAGCCTGTCTCTGGATTTAGAAAAAATGGTTAAAACAAAGTTAGCTGAAATAGAAAGCCAGCTCAAAAGTCTTCACGTAGCGAAATTAACGTAATTTCGACGAGTAAAGAAGTTCAGACTACTATGGTGAACCTTGAGTACAAATTAATTTTTCAGAACGACACTATTGAACAGAGCTCTCTAAATAATCAGATTATGGTGTTTCGACTTGACGAGGACGTTTCGATCCCGGAAAATATAGAAAATAAATTTTTTAGTTTTGTAGCTCGAAATTCTCGGGAATCCCACTAGTAGCTGATGACATTATCTCAGCCCGCCGGATTGGTCGGAAAACTAACACTACCGTTCGTCCAATCGTCGTTACTTTCTCCAACCTCAAGCTTCGATCAACCATTTTGAAAAACAGAAAGAACTTGAACGGTACGCAAATTTCATTAAATGAGTCCCTAATAAAGAACAAACTCAATCTTCACCCCTAGCTAAGAGTAATCTAGACTTGAGAAATGCATGGACAGTAGACGGCAACATATTTATCAAAACTGATCATACCAGTCCCTGTAAGATGTTGACTAAAGGTGATATTGATCGTGCTCGAGCATCTGTTCCTGCCAGTCCCAACGCTAATCATGCTTAGTGCAGTTCTCAGTGCTTTATTTTGTCATTCTTCTTGTTGTTTGCTCGTCATTTGTCTGTCTATATTTCATTTTATTCACGCAGCTACGTTGTATTATTAGTATATTTCTGGTTATTTTTCTGCCCACTACTTTAATTGGTCAGTTTTTGCCCTATCTTTTGAATGCTTTCTGTGTGCTCTTTGCATGTTTGCTATATGTTCCTTATATGTTACTCATATGTTTAATCTTGCTTTTACTTCATTGTCTCTTTCTTTTCAGTATTTTCCCCAAAATTTCACTATTTTCCCTTCTACCTGCCTCCCAACCAGTTTTCTTTTTTTTTTATCTTCTGTTTGAATTCTTTTTCTGTATACAATGTACTAACTATAGGCTACTAAATTCTCTCTCTTTCTTTTTATCTTTTCATTTTCTATGTTTTTCTTCCAAACTTCTTGGCTACCTCACTGTGTCTTACATTGCTAATAACTTTTTGTTTTTCTTTCATACGATGATTCTACTTTCTGATCATTGCACAAATAATTTTTCAAGCAATTACCTGTTCATTATTTCTTTTTCTGCGCATTACTCTTTAACTATGTCCAGAATTTTATTACATCCGCTTCTTATAAATGACAGCTGTTGATGATGATCACTCTAGTTTTGATGAGTCTATTCCTATTCAATTTAAATTTCTTGAGATGACTCCTCTAAATGTTTTAAATCTGATTGATGACTTATCTGGGACCCCACTTAATACCTCTTCTTTGACTAGCAATTCTGCTGCTAATTGTGTCTATAGATATGACATGACCAAAAATGTAAATTCTGGTATTAATTTCTCAGTTCTTCATTTAAACATTCAAGGACTATGTTCTTCTCTAAATAATTTGAAGTCTCTCATAGCTAATTCTTCTCATCAGATTAGTGGACTTTGTGAAACATTTCTACACAAGGGCAATGATATACTTTTAGATACTTCCGGGTGTACCTTGGAGTTTGTAAATAGATTGGAGAGAAAAAAAGGTGGCTTAGCATTTTATATTGCTGATTACCTGGATTATACTTTGCGTAGTGATCTGTGTAAGCACTTGGATGGTGTTTTTGAATCTGTTTTCATTGAAATTTTGATTGACAACAAGAAAACTATCATTGGAGAAATTTACCACCCACCAAATGGGTCGATATCTTCTTTCCAAGGAATTTTTGACAAGGTTATGTTTGAAATATGCAGAAGTAATTATGAAATTATCCTTTTAGGAGACTTCAATATTGACCTGTTAAAAACTTCACTTACAACTTCTTATGACTTTTTATCCTTTAATATGTTTCCTTGTATCACTAATCCTACTAGAGTTTCTGAAACATCTGCCACATTAATCGACAATATTTTTCAACTTTAATGTCTAATTTTAGCTTTGTTATCATATCTGACACCTCTGACCACTTTCCATGTATTACAAATTATTCAATCTCTGGCCTACCTTCATTTCCTTCCACTCCTTTTAATTTACCAGGCCGTTACCAACAGCATCAACTTGAACAGTTTAAATTTCGATTGTCTGACACCTCCTGGGAGTTTCTCACCGATTCAAGTCTTTTAATCGATTCTATAAACTGGTCAAACAGGCATTTGTTGATAGTGACTGTGTAACCTCAACTGCTAAAATCTCCACGCGTTCAGTTCCTCGTGCCCCTTGGATCACTTCAGCTCTTCTTAAGAGCACTAAAAGAAAGAATTACTTGTGGGAGGCATCTAAATCCCCTAACTCTCATCATCATCTTGAAAGTTATAAAAAATATAGAAATTTACTGAATTCCTTAATTCGTAAAGCCAAGCATATTTGGTACTCCCAGATGGTCTCTAAATTCGGCATGAATATGAGAAAAGCCTGGCGATTTATAAATACAGTTCTTCATCCAAATTCTAAAAGAAATAACTTGCCAAATAAATTCATTTCTAAGGGGGTAGAGATAACTAAGAGTAAGATCATAATGGATGAATTTTGCTCTTACTTTGCATCCATTGGGAAATAAATTTCGGAAGATATTTTGGTGAGTGCTTCTTCTACCAGTGACTTTAGAATGCACCTTGGTCCTTCTTGTCAAAAATCAATGGCTTTGGATTTGGTTTCCGAGTTTGAAGTCAAGAGAATTGTCTCTGAGCTAATAGAATCTTCCTCTTGTGGACCTGACCAAATTCATGCCAAGGCTTTAAAGTTTATTGTACCCTTTATTCTATTTCATCTCACCATTCTTGTTAACTTATCATTTTTGAAAGGAACTTTTCCTGGTGCCCTAAAATCTGCCAGATTAGTTGTTCTCCATAAGGGTGGTTCTAGAGATGATTCTTCTAATTACCAACCAATTTCTCCTTTATCAGCCTTTAGTAAAATTTTTGAAAAATGTATGTACTCTAGACTTCTGTCGTTTCTTGATAAAAAACAATTTTTCCATTACAATCAGTTTGGTTTTGGCCCTAAACACTCATCAGAACAAGCTTGCATGACCATGCTGAATTTCATCCACAAGGTACTTAATGAGGGTAGCATTCCAGCTGTAATCTTCCTTGATGTCAGAAAAGCGTTTGACAGCATATCACATACTATAGTACTATCCAAAATGAAACACATAGGAATACGGGGAATCATTTATCATTGGTTTAAAACTTATTTATCTGAAAGGTCTATCAGTATTAATCCCAAGCTTCAAGATCAATTCCGTGTTGATTTTGGTGTCTCTCAAGGGCCTACCCTAGGACCTGTTTTATTCCTTATATTTATCAATGATCTTCTTATTACTGTATCCGAACAAACTAAACGAAGTTGCTGTTGTATTTTTGGTCACAATTTTGTTCCACCTAGTGACGCAGCTCTAGATCCAGTACTATTGGCATTTGCAGATGATAGTACTCTTGAGTGTTCAGAAATTTAATGATTCTTCCCTTATCAAGAAAGTGTATTCTGTTCTAGAAAGAACCTTTGCTTGGTTTGATGAAAATCGTCTTGCCCTAAATATAGCTAAATCCAGTCTACTTATTTTTTCCAGATCAGCTACTTCTTGTCCTTTGGTTCAAACTATTTTTACCACTCAAGGTGATATAACGCTTCCTCCTGAAAGAATTGTTCGATTACCGATTGTTTTACTTGACAAAACTCTCTCTTGCCAACATCATTGTGCTCTCCTAAGACCTAAGTTCTTCATACACCTGGGAGTTCTTTAAAAGCTTCGTCATTGCTTCCATTGATCAATAATAAAGATCCTATTTCACTCTCTCATTCAGTCTTATATATACTACTGTCCAACAGTGTGGCTATCAACATTCTTTTCTTTTACCTTTCCTGTTTTCAAAACTTATGACAAAGCAATTAAATTAGTGTTTGAGGTGACAGACCAGCTCAGCATGAATCTATTGGATGGTCAATCAACTTACATCTTCTTTCCTCTTGTTTCATTCTTAAGCATTTTCATGGATTCGTCCTTAGTTTCTTCAAATAATTATACCTTTTAAATTCTGAATTGCGCATTGAATCTTGTGTTTCTTTTTCTCTCAGATATCATATGGATATTTTTGATTCATAAAACCAAAACCATTAGATCAGACTTCAATCCAGTTTTATGTTGTGCCTCCATCTGGAATTCCCTACCAGATAAAATTTGGCTAAGTTATTCCTATGGACAATTTGAAAAACAGCTAACTAAACACCTCTTATGCCTAGACATTTAGTTCTCTCCTCCCTTTTCCCCCTCTATCTTTCCTTGTCAATATGTTTAATTCATTTATTTTGATTGGTATGGTAGATTTTGGTGTAGTTCAGTTTTTTTCTTCTTGTCCTTCTGTTTGATTTTAGTGCTATTATTTAATGTTATGTTTAGTCTCCCACTCTCACAGGCCAAAGAGCCTTTGTGGGGGTCTAAAGTTCTGTATTTTTTTTCTGTGTTTCTTTTAAATAAATTGATTGATAATTGACGTTTTCAATCATAAGTAAAGAACGATTTTGGCACAATGCATTATTTATGTTTTTCTTGGTCTTAGACCAGGACACTTCGCATTGAAGGAGTTGTCGCAGAAACTTCGAAAAGAGCTCATTCGATTGGAAATTTGAGTGGCTAGTACCCTTTTTAATAGTCGAAAGTGATTGGAGGACAACTAACACCCCTTCCACGCCCACCATTTGCCCAAGCACGTCCAATAAAAATTTTCAGATAACCATTTTGTTCAGTGCAGAGGATTTCCAGATATAAATTATATTTTTGAGGAGGACACTCCCCCACAGTCCTCATGGCAAGGGTTATAAGTTATGCCCTGGGGGCACATAATATTTTTATAGAAACTGTTGTCGTAGAAACTTCAAAGAAGCCTCATTTGATTGCTTCAACGGGCTAGTGCCTTTTTAACAGTCGAAAGTGATTGGAGGGCAACTAACCCCCCTCGCAGGCCCACCTTTTCCCCAAACACATCGAATCAAAATTTTGAGATAACCATTTTGTTCAACGTAGTTGAAAGTTCTGAAAATTAAGTCTTTGTGGATGACAACCCGCCCCCCACACACAGCCCTCAGGGAAAGGGTTATAAGTTATCCCCTCGGGGCATATAAGGTTTTTATAGAAAGCGTTGTCGTAGAAACTTCAAAAGGGGCTCATTCGATTTGAAATTGAAATGGCTAGTGCCATTTTTAATAGTTGAAAGTGATTGGACGGCAACTAACACCCGTCAAATGCCCACCATTTATCCAAACACATCCAATCAAAATTTTGAGATAGCCATTTTGTTCAATGTAGTTGAAAGTTCCGGAAATTAGGTCTTTGAGGATGATAACCCTCTCAGAGCCCTCAGGGCATGTGTTATAAGTTATACCCTGGGGGCATTTAAGGTTTTGATTGAAAGCTTTGTTGTAGAAACACGAAAAAGGGCGCATTCGATTGGAAATTAAAAGGGCTATTGCCCTTACTAATAGTCTAAAGTGATTTAAAGGCAATTAAACCCCTCTCACAATCACCTTTTCCCCAAACATATACAATCAAATTTTTAGATAGCCATTTGGTTCAACGTAGTTGAAAGTTTAGGAAATTAGGTCCTTATGGATGACAATGCCCCCCCCCCCAACAGCCCTCAGGGCAAGGATTGTAAGTCATGCCCTGGGGGTACATAAGGTTTTATAGAGAGCGTTGTCATAGAAACTTCAAAAAGGACTCAGTCCATTGGAAACTGAAATGGCTAGTGGTCTTTTTCATAGTCAAAAGTTATTGGAGGGCAACTAGCCCCCCTCTCACTCCCACCATTTTCCCAAACACATAAAATGAAAATTTTGAGATAGCCATTTTTTCAACGTAGATGAAGGTTCTGGAAATTATGTCTTTTAGGATGATAACCCCCTCAGAGCCCTCAAGGGAAGGGTTATAAGTTATATCCTAGGGGCATATAAGGTTTTTATTGAAAGCTTAGTCGTAGAAACTTGAAAAAGGGTGCATTCGATTAGAAATTAAAAAGGCTAGTGCCCTTTTTAATAATCAGCATATGTACATTAAACTGACAATGCGCATTTTTCCGGTAAATTCATTTAAATTTTTTTTCAGTAAAGTACAAATTATATTCTGGGTTTTAGAAAGCATAGGGTTTAGATAATTAATTTCTGCTCTTTTTAAGTTTGACTTATTTTAATTTTTGTTTGTTTTTGGTTTCATTTAATTATTGATACTGATTTGTGGTAGTTGTATGCTTGGTAGATTATTTGATTATATTTTTGTTCATTTGTGGTTTGATGGAGTTCTTTACATTAAAAAAAAACAACTTATTTTGTGCAGAAAGGTTTTTTGATTAATACTATCATAGATCAAGTTAGTTCTAATCTTTTGTTTAATACATTATATTGCAAGGTCGTTCTATTAAGGAAGAAACATTCACGGAAAAGGACATCAATCGTCTGATTCCAAATATTTTACAGCTTGACGGCATACTGAGTCACTTGAAAAACAGAAACTGATAATCCTTAATCCCAAAATTAAAATTAAAAAAATGCCATGAAATATGTTGGAAAACTATAGCACAGAGGTGAAATGACAGAGAAAAAGAGTAATTACAGCTCATAACATGAGACAGATCTTAAAAATGAATAATCTTAATAAATATATAAAAGCAAAATAAGATCTATAAAAGGGAAATTTCACTTAATGTGAGCCAATTCAAATAAATGATTAAATTATGCTGCAAGAAATCAAAAGGACTGCTGTAAGTAAGAATATAAGCTCTTTAAAAAAACCTTGTATTTTTTTTTTGGGGGGGGGGGATTTCTCTTTAAAGATACCACCATCTACTCTGTCTGAAGTTCTCATTCTCATTTTCTAATTAGAAACCCATAGCCATAGACATTTACGAAAGTAATTAGCACGCTAGCTTACTTAGCACACCGAAATCAAGACATCCACTGCAAAATCACAAGGCCAAAAATAGACAGATAGGCGGCACACCGTTATGCTAATGGTACCGGTGGCATTTCGGTGTGCTCCTGAGGTTGTTCTATTAAGGAAGAAAACTTACGGAATAGGACGCCAATCATCCAATTCCAAATATTTTAAAGCTTGACGGCATACTGAGGCACTTGAAAATTTGGAAACTGATGATCCTTAATCCAGAAATTAACATTAAAACAAAAATGCAATGAAATACATTGGAAAAAAAGAGCACATGGGTGGAATGACCGATACAAAAACTAATCACAGCTGATGACATGAGACAGATCTTAAGAGTGAATAATCTTATTAGTTGTATAAAAGCAAAATAAGATCTATAAAAGGGAAATTTTCCTTATTGTGAGCCAATTCAAATAAATTATTAAATTATGCTGTAAGAAATCAAAAGTGTTGCTGTAGGTGAGAGCATATTTTTTTTTTAAGAAAACCTTGTAAAATTTCTGTAGAAGGGGGGAATTTCATTTTTAATACGCCACTGTCTACTCTGTCTGTAAGTTCATTTTTTGGTTAGAAATCCATAGCCATAGACATTTACAAAATTACTTAGCGCGCTAGCTTAAGGGCTCAGCACACGTAGCTGATTTCGGGAACCGATTTCAGCATCAGTTGAAAAATGGTAGCGGTAAGAAAAATTTGTTGAAAGAAAAATTTATTGCCCGAGATTTTCAAAACAAAAAATTATGAACACAAATAGTCAACTGGAGTTTATTAATAGTTGCATGATTGATATCAGCTTAGTTCTCAGCTCAGTAGCGGGGTCTTTCGCCACAGACATCTCTGGCTGACTATTTATTTGTATCCTTATTTTTTGTGATGATCATGATGAAAATCGGGGCTGATTTCGTAAATCGGCGCCGAATACTAGAAAATTTTTCAAGCTCAAATCGACGTCGATTTCTTTTAAAATCGTCACTGATTTAGAAATCAGTTCCCGAAATCAGCTACGTATGCCCAGCCCTTTACTTAGCACACCGAAATCAACAGATCCACTGCAAAATGACGAGGCGAAATATAGGCATACCGGCCGCATACTATGTGCTAATGGTACCGGTGGCATGCCGGTGCGCTACCAAAATTTGTATTCACGTCGGCACGTCTGTCAACGGCGGCACACCGCCGGTAAATTGGCGCTGCGTTGGGGCTTATTGCTTAAAGCGTGCTAACATTACACCGGTCGCAAGCTCTTTTGACATCTTACCTTTGAAATCACTTTAAAATATTAAAACTAAGAGTGCAATTGTGTTGATCATTTTGTGACCCATGACCCTTTTCCAGTCACAAAGCCTATAACCCCCGCTCCTTTTCCAGCCGTTGTAGCTGCAATCCAAAATATTTAATGCATTAGGATAAAATGAGGGGAAAATTTTATGGACCATGCTGTGTCCTATGAATCTTAACCAGGATATGAAATTTTGTTGAAGTAGAAAAAAGAAATGATTTTTATAATACTATGAAGGAAAACAAACCTTTTTGAAAAATGTTTGTTGAAACCAAACAGTTTCAAATTTTGTTTTTATTGAAGTTTTGGAGTTAGACTAAACTTTTGAGCAGAATATTTATCGTAAAAATATATTTTACATTAGCTTATTCAATAATAATTAAAAAGTATGTTCATTAGCTCTTCCATTGATTAGTAATTTTTACTTTCATGATTTTAATTCGGCTCTTTTAACTAGTGAGAAATTTTTTGACTAAACAACATCCCGAAGCTGCCAATATTTTTAAAAAGTGCACATGTTGATTGACTAGGTTGTAACCATATTTCTTCAATTCAAGTTATTTTTCATTTATTTCAGGCTGTAGAATATGGAAAATGACAGTATTAAACTTTTGTAATGTGTCATAGATGATTACTTTACGGTGGTAAACTGCTGGTTTGTTGAAGGAACCATGTCAAGAAAACAATTCTTACTTCTTAATATGCATTATAATTGTAGTTATTGCATTTTGACTAATGTTGCACTGTACTATATAGCCCAAATATTATGTATCAAATAGGCTACTTTCTGCAACCTGTCACATTTGTTTTTCTGGTTTTTATTTTGTCACAATTAAATCAATTTTTGAGTACATAAGCTGAAACAAGTGAGATGCATTGGCACAATGCATAGCTAGGAAATATATAATTTTTTTATAGGCCTAGGCTATATTAGCACAGTAGGGGAGGTTGAGGGAAGAGTATAGTAGAGCTATTGTCAAAATGTTTAGGGGCTTCTTGCCATCTTTGAAAGTAGTTGAGATAGGTAAACACTTTCAAGACTGAATTCAGCACCTAAAATGTACTATGGGAAGGTATTGCCAAGCTACGTCTATTCTTTTCTTATTTCTAGGTCTTAGAGGACTGTATAGGCCAGGATACCACCAGATGGCTAATTTGACAATGTATAGGCCTATAGCCTACAAATCTTTTAAATTAGCCAACCAGCCAACAAGTATTTTAAGCCTAAGAGTCTAGCTGGACATAAGGAAACATATTAAGAAAACAATTCTTTCTCCATAATTTGCAGAATAATCCTAGTTAACACATTTTGCAGGGGGATAGCCTTTATTTTCACTTCTTTCCTTGTTTTTCTAAATTTTTTAGGAGCTATATAGCCTAGGCTATTTCCAGAATATATACCCCCTCCCCCCGCAGGTACAAATATATAAAAAAACTTGTATCTTCAATCTAAATATAACATACAATTGAATAAAAAATGAACTTTATTCCCACATTAGCCATATGGTGGATGTCCGTATAGGCCTACATGACCTAGCCTATCTAAAATGTGACAAAAAACTTTTTGCCTTAACTTTGAGTTTTCAATTTCTCTTGTTGTTCTTGTTTAATTGAGTTTTGAGCAATTCAACTACTCATATACATATTATCCTCTATTAAATCTTGGGCTTTAAAAGAGCCATGCCACTTTGAATATCACACAGATATGTACCTATTTGGCACAGGCCACATCAACTCTTGAAATATCATAGTGTTGTACTAAGACATTGTACCAAGTGCTATTGCTTAAATCACTAGCATTATTCTGCATATCACATCCTGCTATGATCACATAATATGCCTAGATAACATTTATAATATATAAGATAACATTTAAAACAGTTAATATGTATATACAGCCCACATTACCCACATACATAAGGGTGGCAGCAAAGAGGATGCAAGCAATTACTGGCCAATCAGTGTCACCTCTGCAGTCGGGAAGCTACTAGAAGCGATTGTTAACACTGCAATCCTGAAACACTTGACAACAAATAAACTATTCTCATCATGTCAGCATGGCTTTAGGTCTGGGGTGGTCGGTTGAAACAAACTTGATTGATTATTATAATTATATCACCAATCTTCTAGACCAGGGGTTCCCAGTCGACATCATACTACTCGATTTGGCAAAGGTGTTTGACAAAGTCTGCCATAAAAGACTTCAAATCAAGCTCCAAGCTATTGGGGTGAGTGGTGGTGTGGTTGAGTGGGTGATGCAGTTCTTAACAGATAGGAAACAGACGGTTAAAGTATTTGGCGAGGATGGAAGGACGTTTTTCTCTGAGGTGGCCACTGTTGGAAGTGGTGTCCCCCAGGGCACAGTTTTGGGTCCAACTTTATTTAATATATATATATAAATGACATGCCAAAAATCCTAAACAACAAAGTAAGCCTCTATGCTGATGACTTGAAACTTATCGGTTGTGCAGACACAGCAGAGAATATTAAGTCGATCCAACTGGACCTCAATACATTCACTCACTGGACTAATATTTGGAGGCTTGAATTCAATGCATCAAAATGCAAGACTCCACCTTGGGAAGAAAAACCCACACACTCAGTACCATATGGATTGTAGGGATGGGTCCCGAAATGCCATTTCCAGCAGCCACGCGGAGAGAGATCTTGGTGTCCTGGTAGACAACAAATTGAAATTTCATATTCATGCACAAGCAACTATTGTGAAGGCTAATCAGACTCTTGGCTTAATCTAAAGAATGTTCACTAGCAGATCTCCAACTGTTATGACCAAGCTATACAAGAGTCTAGTTTGACCAAGGCTAGAGTTTGGAATGTGTATCGCATGCCCAATCAATAAGACAGACCAAGCAGCTCTAGAATCAGTCCAGAGGAGGGCAATGGAATGTATTAGGGACCTCTATGATGTCCCTTATCCATCCCGTCTCTGTAAGCTTAGAATACCATCTCTAACATATTGTTGCAAACGAGGCAATGTGATAACAGTATACAAGCTCCTAAATGCTGAGGATACCATTCCTGGCCTTTTCCAACCGGACAATTCAAACAGAACTCGTGGTCATTCTCAAAAGCTTTTCCAGAAACAAGCCAACACCAGACTAAGGAACAAGTTCTTCTCAAAGAGAGTTGTCAGCTTGTGGAACTCCCTTAGCGAAAAAACAGTAACCTCTACCAGCGTGAATGCATTCAAGTCATCAGTGGATAGGGAGTGACTCAACTAACCGTGGTGCACCATTTAGGACGCCACAGATGATGATTAACTATCATCACTGAAGCTGGCGGACACAGGATTCGTCCTATTGCTAGCAAGTGCAATTTAAGGTAACATATATATATATGGTATATATATATATATATATATATATATATATATATATATATATATATATATATATATATATATATAAATCAAATAAATCATACATAAATACAATAAAGACACAAAAATTATAGAACATTATGCAGATTACAATTTTTATATACTTAGTCAATATTGATATAACCTTCCTAGGGACCAACTTGTATGACCTAGGATTGCTGTAATTGTAAAAGCACTAAAATATTTTAAAATTAAGTCTCTAAATACATTTCTTTGTAAAGCATATTTCCTACAGTTCATTAGGATATGTCTAACACCATCATACTCATTACAAATATCACAGTAAGGAGAGCTAACTCTGCCCCATTTATGCAAAACTGAATAGGTTTTAGCATGATCTGTCCTCAATCTGGAAATTGTAGCAGCAACAGATCTAATAACATGTACCAGTCAATCAGGTGATGACCTATAATCATAAAGCTCCAAATTTGGGTTTGCACACTGGCAGATCCAGGGGGGATGGGGGACCCCAGGCCCCCAAGATTTTTTCTGGTGCCCTCTCATCCTGTTTTTACTCTTTTTTAGAATCAATTTGGTCAATTATTGGCACCTTTGTCACATTAGTCTTCCCTCCAAGATTTTGCTCATTGGCACCCTTGTCCCATTGGGCCTCCCCCAAGATTTTGCTCTAGATCCATCCCTGGATTTGCACCATTTCTAATGTATGCATTAGTCTCCTTATCACATAATACATTATAAATACATGTTATATGTTTGCTTTGTGTGGGTTTTATAATTTTGGCCATTTAGAATACCCCACTTAGCTATATTATCAGCAGATTCATTTCCAGCAATTCCAACATGTGCTGGGACCCATACCAGAAGTATATCATTCCTCATACACTAATAAACTAACAATTTGGTGAATACTGTAAACTATTTCATGACTAGGGTCATTTTTATTTGTGAGGTACTAAAGGGTGGATGCAGAGTCAGAACAAATCATCTGACTCTGTGCTTGTCCATATGACTTGATATATTTTAATGCCTTATATAATGCTATTGTCTCAATTAAAAAAATAGATAGGCCACTTGGTAACTTGAAACTGCATGAAATTGACATACTTGGGATGACTACTGCATAATCAGCACCCTTATGTGACTTAGATCCATCAGTAAAAATTTGCATACTGTCTCTTAAATGGTCAGTTTGTCTAAACCAGTCATGTTTTAAAGTCATATTATTATCACTACCACAGTCAGGCATAGAGAAAAAGACATTATCCTTTATTGCACATGGTTTCTTTAATACACTATCCTCAAAGACAATCTCATTAATTAGTGTTATATTTGGGCACTCACTAGAAAGTAAATCAGTACTTCTAAAAAGCAGGAATGTTCCTATTCTTAAATCTAATATCTCCATTGTAATTACTTATTATTTCTATGTTAATTAGATCCTCATCTAAACTAGCATTCTTGGTGAAGTACTTCACAAGTAACTTATCATGTTGTAACTTAAGGGTGCTGCCCTCAATTCAATCACCATTACAGGACTATGGGTACTATGTAGGCAACCTAAGGACTGCCTAAGAACACTATGATAAACTATATCTAACTTTTTTTGATTCTTCTGACTAGTATCTATATATAAAGCTACCATACATGTATAATTACATTTTGCACATTATATTTATAAGGTTTAATCTACTCCTTATACATGGGCGTAGGCAGCATATTGTTTAGGGGGGGGCAGTTGATAGTGTGATGGAGGGCCTTTTATCAACTGCTTTTCCAACCATCTGCTTTTTCAGTCATATCTAATGTAAATTTGAAGGTCTAGGGGTGGGGGCAGTTGCCTCCCCCCCTGCCTCCCCTCCCTATTCCCATGTCCTTGTATTACCTAACAAATACTCTATATGTCTCAAACAAGTCATTGTACTATTCAAAATGAGGCCTAGGTAAAAAAAAGAATCATCCACCCTAATAATGTGATTCAAAACATTCAAGTGTGGTATTGCAGTATTATTACTTTTTTTAGAAAACCATACTAACTGTCTTCTCAGGTGATAATATCATATTGTTCTCACTTCACCACTGTTGTACATTATTCAATGCTTTTTGCATCACCAACTGTTGATAATAGGATGTTTTTCCAATTGTTGCTAGTGCAATATCATCTGCATATATATTTTGCTTTGCAACCAAGGACAGTTGAGAGGTCCAAGTCACTGCAATATATAATAAATAATATGGGGCTTAAAACACCCCCCTGAGGTGGTCCTATATCATTTTTAATCTGAAAATTTGTACTATATCCACCAGCAGATAATTTAACCTCAAGATTCCTCAAAAAGCTAGAAATCCAATTTACATAATTTATAGGAACACCAATCTCTACTGCTTTCTTCAACCGCTTGACCACATCAACTTGGTCAAATGCAGACTCCATGTCTAAGAAAACAGCAAATGTATCCTTCCTGCATATGAAACCCTGTTTTATATGGTTCTCAAGTCTAACTAGGCAGTCAGTTGTCAGGGGTGTAGTTTTCTATGGGGCAAGGGGGCAACTGCCCCTCCCAGACCTTGGCCTGGGATGGTCATTTGGTACCTTTATGGTACCAAATTACTTATTTTTTAGTTTCTACTATCATTTTCACTTGATTTGGGAAAATTGGTTCAAAATTTGCCCCCCCCCCAGGGTTTTGACAAAATTACACCACTGTCAGTAGTGCTGCAGTTTGGAAGAAAACCAAACTGCTCTTTCTAAGCAGATTTTATTACAAGCCCAAGAATTATGTTTTTTTATCAAGTGATCTATTAATTTACAGAGACAGGATGTTAGAGAAATGGGTCTTAATGAATCTGGGCCAGAAGATGAATCCTTTTCTGTTGTAGGTATTAGGATAATGGATGTCTCTCCACTCTTAGGGAGTATACCCCTCTTTAAGAGACTTGTTAAAAAGAATCAGAAGTATATTTTTGGCCTCCTCTGGTTAATTTTTTAACATTAGGTTGTGTATTTAGTCAGGACCAGTTGCTCATGGTTTTATTTTCTTTAAAGCATTTTCAAGCACTTCAAGAGTGATGTCTTCCATTGGAGGTTGGTTTATTTTGTCAATATTTGCATTACTCGGTGTTTGATGAGGATATCCATGATTATTTAAAAAAAAATATATTTTAGAAGGATCCACATTTTGTCTTCTGGACCTGTGAACTCCATGCTATCCTTTTAAGGAGAACAGGAATTTTTGGAGGATTTTTTTGGCCAGTATAGATTTTGAAATTTCGCCACATATCTTTTATAGTTGTATTATTTGAAACTTTCCTCAATTAGTTTCCTCCATCCTTCTCTTGTTTTTTGGAGCATAGTTTTTTTTTAGGACTGCAGTGGCCCTATCCATCTCTGCTTTATTACTTATTGTTGGGTTTCTTGCATTTTGGTTTCTATTTTTTTTTCTAGTGAAAAAAAAAATTCTAGGAGGGTCCTCATTTTATCTTCTGGA
The DNA here is from genome assembly GCF_049724085.1 of Artemia sp. Qi Xiang Cuo. Taxonomy (NCBI): domain Eukaryota; kingdom Metazoa; phylum Arthropoda; class Branchiopoda; order Anostraca; family Artemiidae; genus Artemia; species Artemia sp. Qi Xiang Cuo. The sequence goes on from NC_142805.1 coordinate 45,776,674, forward strand.
GCTGTGGACTCCATGCTATCCTTAATGAGGAGAATAGGAATTTTTGGAGGATTTTCGGCCATTATACATTTTGAGATTTCACCACATATCTTTTATAGTTATATTATTTGAAAATTTTTCCTCGATTAGTTTCCTCTGTCCTTCTCTTGTTTCTTGGAGGATAGTTATTTTTAGGACTGTAGTAGTCCTATTCCTGTCTATTCTATTACTTATTGTTGGATTTCTTGCATATTGGCTTCTTTTTTTTCAGCCAAGCTTTTTCACAATGAGCATTCCAGCCTGGAATGCAGTTTTTTTTTCTTAGGCTTAGATAAACTAAAAAATATCTTCACCAGTTTTCACTTGCACATTTGTAATTTGTTCATTTATTAAATCAATTTGATCATCAGGTGAGATTTTTGGGATTGAAATATAAATAAATGATGTGTGATGTATTTAGATCATTTTTCTATTCAAGAATATCTGAAGATACCAGTTTTTCCAAGAATGTATGGAGCTGTTTTTGAGAAAAAATAAATATGTACACAAATATATATACAATTATTGCTGATTTATAAGATAGTATATATATGTTACCATGAATATCCAAAATACCTTTGTATTGAACAGTGCTGTCTAAGACACTATTCCACAGTTCCAGAGGCTCTTAATAATTTTTTTCTCAGACTTTTGACCTCTTTAGATCATTTTTCTATGCAAAAATATCCCAACATACCAGTTTTCTCAAAAAAGTATGGAGGTGTTTTTAAGAAAATATAAATACATACATAAATATATATATATATATATATATATATATATATATATATATATATATATATATATATATATATATATATATATATATATATATATATATATATACAATTATTGCTTATTTATAAGATTAATTAAAAAAAACTTTCCAAAAAATAAGTTTTTCAAATAAAAGTACAGGCCATTTTAAATTTAAGCTCAGCAGATTCTTCTTCTTCTAATTCACAGCAGGTGGGCTATTCAGTTAATACTATTGAGTCGTTTCCGTTGCGATTTACGCGGGAGGACACAGAGCTACGGGCTTGGTTGCCTCTTATTAGTTAGATAGCGTCAGATATCTTCAATTAGATCCTTCGACTCAAGGACTTTAAATATAAAATCATATATTTAAATGTATCTGCTCTGTTTGCAGGTATAGTTGGCTAGGCTCTTGGCTGATAGTGAGATTTTGTGGTGTTTGAAGCACTTTAACAGTTTACAAAGCAAGGAAAGTTGTGCAGACGTTAGCATATTACATTCAAATAGGCAATGGTCAATTGTTTCATTATTCATATTACAATGCCTGCAAAGAGGGGACAGGGGAATTGAACCACTTGAATTAGAAGACTTATATGAGAATGCAAGGAAATTTAGTGAGGGGTCATATTATTTTTCCCAACAAACCAGAGGAGTCTGTGATAGATCATTTTCTCCATTATTTTCCCCAGCACAGGAGTAATCATTATGGGCCTATAAGACACAGGGTTATTTTTGGGTTTATTTTTCTTTAGGATTGGTAGGAGGGACAAACATTTCCATATATTGGGGAACATAGAAGATGCCCAAGCGTGATTATAACAATTTGGCGGTTCTTGTATGTATAAAGGCGTGAGATTCTTTATCCATGTAGGGTGTATATTGTCATAGCTGCTGCTAGTTTTGGTCCTAATATGATGTATTGCATTATTCAATTCCTGGATTGAGAATGGATTAGTTATGTACTCGGATCCTGGGCGTGGTTGGTAACTTGGGTTCATATGAATTGGGGAAAGTTTGCTTTGATTATTTGAAGTTAGCTTATTAACAAAAAGAGTTGCAAATAGGTTAGCTTTTTCATTATCATTGTCATAATGGGTATTATTATGTATAAGGTCATACAGGAGTGGGTTGTGGGAAGTCTTTTTCCCACAGATGTGGCTTATAACTCTGTGTATAATTGGATCATGTGTTTCTCTGAAGAGATTATTTGCAAAATTATTCCAGGAGTTATATTTAGCATCTATTATAGTCCTTTTTAGATTAGAATGTGATTGTAATTTTTTTTAAATATGTAGTAGTTGATGGTTTTTTTTATGATTTAGGTCCTAGCTGCCTTTTTTATTCTCCATTTATTTAGGCACTCATTTGTCCACCATGCCATAGGAATGTTTCTAGGGAAAGTTTTCCTAGGTGTTGTCCTAGGGCTAGCATGATTAGCTGTATTTATTAGTAAAGATGTCAAGGCTTCAGCATGTGTGTCAACTGTTGTGTTAGAAATGCATGAAATTTGGGTGAAACTTGTAATTTCATCATTTAGCTTATTTTGGAACATTGACCAATTTCCTTTAGTGTTGATATATTTGGAGGTATGAGATATAGTTTCAGCAGGTTGATTTAGGGAGCAAACTATAGCAAAGTGGTCAGTACATAGACTATCAATTTTATTTATGTAAATTTTATTCAAAAAATTTAATGAAACGATTTGTAGGTCAATTGTGGAAAATCTGCCACTTGTGGGGTTGAGATAAGCATTCAAGGTCTGAGGGGTAACAAAAGCTGATTCAGAATTGTTTGAAATTATGTGCTTAAGCAATTTACCAGACTCATTTACTGGTTTATTCCCCCACACGAGGCTGTGGGCATTGAAGTCACCAAAAATAATTATCTTTTTTAAAATATTAGAATTATTTATATATTTAAAGAAATCCATGGCATTTGTAGTTTGGATATTAGGGTTATAAAAGCTTATTATGTAGGTTTTTAAATTATTCAGCCAAACACTGATACCAATTGCGTCAACATCATTTGCAAAATCTGGAAAATTGATGCCACCAAATTTTATATTATAAATTCACTAATAAAGCTACCCCACCTCCTTTTCTCTCTGAAGATCTATCCTTTCTGAGGATAGTATATCCCAGAGACTTAATTTGTTGATTTTGGGTTAAATGAGTTTCCTGGAGGCAAGCAATATTAATGGATTTATTATTCATAAAAGATATTAGTTCATTTAGCTTATTTACAGATAGAATACCTGTGAAAAATAAAACTCAAAACGACCAGAAATTCACTAACAAACAAACAAAAAACAAACAAAAATCACTACAAACAAGAGTTTGGGTATTGCCTTCTTCTCTCACTGTAAAAGTCTAAAACTTACTGCATCATTGGCGCTTTACTGAAAACCAATTTTATAAAAAATATTTGCTTTTGTACCTAATATTGAAAATAAAAATTAAAATTATAGTAAAATTTTGAAGTGATTAGCTATCAGCAATTAATATCATTATACATCAAATATTCAGTTTAATTTATTAGTTCTTTTTAAAGTTGTTCAAGACGAATATAGTTTCACTACATACAAGAATTTGGATACTGCCCCCTTCCTTAACTGTAAATAAAAACCAAAAGCCTACTGCGTCATTGGTGCTTCACTGAAAACGAATTGTATTACAAATATTTTCTTTTCCAGTTCTTTCACAATTGAAAATAAAAATAAAATTAGAATTAAATGAATTATTCAACTGATGGATCTTTAAACTATATCATTATATATCAAATATTCAATTTGATGTTGTTTATACTTTCCAAGACTGTTCAAGACGCATATAGTCTTCAGTAAAGAATGACGCAGTAGGTCTTAGACTTTTATAGTGAGAGAAAGAGGCAATACGCAGACTCTTGTATGTAGTGATTTTTGTTCGTTTTACGCTTGATTTGCATATTCAATTTAAGTTTTACTCGTTTTAATATGCATTTATTCATTTATATTTATATCTATCGTATGTTTGTTTGCATTGATTGTTTATCTAATTTCTGTTTGTTTTAAGTTTCATTTATACTTCAATAGCAAAATATGTTTTTCGTTTTTAGTTTGATTTTCATATTCAATCCAAGCATTACTCACTTTAAGATCTATTTATTCATTTATATTATTACTTGTTGTATGTTTTTTCCTATGATTGTTTATTTGATTTCTGTTCGTTTTTGGGTTTCATTTATTCTTTAATAGTAATTTCTGGTCGTTTTGAGTTTTAATTTTAAATGATATTTGTATCTGCTGAGCTTAATTTTAAAATGGCCTTTACTTTTCTTTGAAATACTTATTTTTTGGTAAGTTTTTTTTTGTTAATTAATTGTTGTTTGTTTTTGATTGCAAAAACTTTCAAGTTTTTAAAAATTTCTTATTTCAAAATCAAACTTTAAAAAACAACAACAAATCTTCACCAAAGTATCAAAACTGGTATCAAAGTAACAATATCAAAGTGAAAAAAGTTTGCCATCTTTGAAGTTAATACAAAGACGCCTTCTATGTAAAGTGCCTCTGAAAAAAAAAATAAATGGAGTGTGGGGGGAGGCTAGCTGCCCTCTGATACTTTTTACTCTTAAAAAGTGAATTACAACTTTCAATTTCCAATCAAGTGATCCCTCTATGAAGGTTATACAAGCATCCCTTCCATGACAACCATATATGCCCCCAGGGCATAACTTACAACGTCTACCATTGAGCCCTGGAGGCCTGTGTCAACACTGGAGTTTTTGTTATCTGAACTTTGAACTATTTTTAACAAAATGTCTACCTCAAAATTTTTATCTGATGCATTTTGGCGTGGAGGGGGGGGACTAGTTGCCCTCCAATCTCTTTTGACTCTTAAAAAGTAAACAAGAACTTTCAATTTCCAATCAAATGAACCCTCTCCAAAGTTTATACAAGCATCCTTTCCATGAAAACAATATATGCCCCCAGAGCATTACTTATAATGCCTGCCTCTGGGCTATTGGAGGTTGTGTTGACACAGGAATTTTTCTTATCTGACCTTTGAATTATTTTTAATGAAATGGCTATTTTAAAAACTTTATTGGATAGGCTTGGGGAAAAAGGGTGTGCAGGCTATTTGCCCTTGGACATCTTTTTACTCTTAAAAAGTGAACTAGATCTTTCAATTTCCAACCAAATGAGCCCTCTCTGAATTTTATGCGAGCATCTCTTTCATATGAACCATACACGCCCCCAGGACAACACTTACAACGCCTACTCCCTGGGCCCTGGGGGGTTGTGTTGACACCAGAGTTTTTGTTATATAATTCTTGAACAATTTGAAAAAAAACTGGCTCTCTCAAAATTTGTAGCAGAGGAGTTGGGGGAAAAAATGGCATGGCGGGGGGGGGGAGTGCCCTTAAATCCCTTGACTCTTAAAAAGTGAACTAGAACTTTCAATTTTCAATCAAATGAGCCCTCTATGAAGTTTATACAAGCATCCCTTTCATAAGAACCATACATGCCCTTATGGCATAACTTAGAATGCCTTTTCCTGGGTCCTGGGGTCTGCATTGACACCAGAGTTTTTCTTATCAGACCTTTGAACTATTTTTTTTTTTACCAAAACGTCTCTCAAAATTTTCATCAGATTGGTTTGGAAAAAGAAGGCGTGGGGGGGGGTCTAGTTGCCCTTGGATCTCTTTTGACTTTTAAAAAGTGAACTTGAACTTTCAATTTCCCATCAAATGAGCCCTCTCTGAAGTTTTTACGAGCATCCCTTTCATAAGAACCATATATGCCTCATGGCATAACTTACAATTCCTGCCCCCAGGCCCTGGGGGGTTGAGTCGACACGTGAGTTTTTGTTATCTGACTTTTGAACAATTTTTAACTTATGGCTATCTCAAAATGTTTGTCGGAAGCATTTGGGGAAAAAAGGACGTGAGAGGGGGCTAGTTGTCCTCTAATCTCTTTTGACTCTCAAAAACTGAACTACAACTTTCAATTTCCAATCAAATTAGCCCTCTTTGAAGATTTTACGAGCATCCCTTCCATAAGACCCATATATTACCCCAGGGCATAACTTACAATGCATGCCTTTGGGCCCCGGGGGGCTGTGTTGACCCCAGAGTTTTTGTTATATGGTCTTTGAACTATTTAAAAAAAAATGGCTATCTCAAAGTTCTTATCAGATGGGTTTGAGAAAAAAGGGCGTGTTGGGGGGGGGGGAGGCTAGGCGCCCTCTAATCTCTTTTGACTCTGCAAAAGTGAACTAGAACTTTCAATTTCCAATCAAATGAGCCCTCTTTGAAGTTTATACAATCATCCCTGCCATGAGAACCATATATGCTCCCAGGGCATAACTTAAAAAACCTGCCCCCAGGCCCTGGGGGGTTGTGTCAATACTGGAGTTTTTGTTATATGATCTTTGAACTATTTTTAACAAAATAGCTATCCCAAATTTTTATTGGATGCATTTGGGACAAAGGGGCGTGGGGAAGGGGGGGGGGGGTTGGTTACCCTCCAATATCTTTTGATGCTTGCAAAGTGAACTAGAACTTTCAATTTCCAATCAAATGAGCCCTCTCTGAAGTTTATATGAGCATTCCTTCCATAAGAACCATATATGCCCCCAGGGCATAACTTAAAACCCTTTCATTGAAGACCTTGGGGGGGGGGGGTCATGCTCAAAGATATAAGACTTTCAACTACGTTGAACAAAATCGCTATCTCAAAATTTTGATTGGATGTGTTTCGGGAAATGGTGGGCGTGGAAGGGATGTTAGTAGCCTTCCAATCACTTTCGACTGTTAAAAAGGGCACTAGCCATTTAAATTTCTAATTGAATGAGCCATTTTGAAGTATCTACAACAACACTTTCTATAAAAACCTTATATGCCCCCAGGGCATAATTTACAACCCTTGCTCTGAGGGCTGTGTGGGGTTGTCATCCTCAAAGACCTAACTTCCAGAATTTTCAAACACATTGAACAAAATGGCTATCTCAACATTTTGATTGGATGTGTTTGGGGAAATGGTGGGAGTGGAAGGAGTGTTTGTTGCCTTCTAATCACTTTTGACCCTTTAAAAAGGCACTAGAACTTTCGATTTCCAACCGAATGAGCCCGCTTTGAAGTTTTTACGACGGCCCCTTCCATGTGAAGTTTGTCTGGGAAAAAAAAATAATAATAAAACATTGGAGCTGTATGGCCTTTATTACAGGCAACGCTATAGCGTTGCCTTGGATAGTATATATATGTTACCATGAATGTCTGGGCTCAGTATAGGCAAGTTTTCTGTTGCTAGGGAGGATTTTGAATTCAATTTCATCTGGAGATGCTTAACAATAGGTTCTGCTACAGATTGGGCTGTTTCTTTGAGTAATCATGGACAAATCTTACCCAGCAGCTGTACTGAAACTATCATTCTGAATTGAGACTAATTTGATTGATGCGTATGCTTATATTACAGAGCATTTAGATCAAGCAATCCCTGTTAACTTGGTTCTGTTGGATTTTGCAAAAGCCTTCAATAAAGTATGTCACCATCTACTAAGGCCCAAGTTATTTGTAATTGAAATACATAATGAAATTGTAGAGTGGGTGCTTAAGTTTCTTTCCTGAAGAAAGCAAATGGTGAAAATATTTGGAAAAAAATGGACAGATATTCATTTTAGAAGAAGTGGAAATATTAAGTGGAGTGCCTCAGAGAACCATCTTGGGACCAACACTATTCAACATTTATATTAATGAGGCACCAACCACAGTCAAAAATAAAATAAGTCTTTATGCTGATGACTCCAAACTCATTGGACCTGTTGATACACCCGATATGAGAGCCTATATCCAGAATGACCTATGGGTAGCCCACTTTCCTAGTGGGCAACTTTGTGAAGGCTTGAATTCAATGTAAACAAATGTCAAATAATCCACTTTGGAGAGAAAAATGAAAAATGCCCTTATCACATGTTAGGGATGGACGGATCAAGACAGACTATTATCTTGTCTGAAGTGGAAAGATACTTGGGGGTCATAGTTGACAAATAATTAAAATTCACTATGCACACACAGACAGCTGTAGCCAAAGCACTCCAAACTCCTGGCATTATAAAAAGAACAGTCACTAGTAGGTCATCTATGGTGATGACTAAATTATATAAGGCATTCGTCAGGCCTAATTTAGAGTTTGGCATGAGTGCTGCTAACCCCCTCAACAAAGGTGACCAGCAGAAGTCAGAATCAGTTCAGAGATGGGCTACAAAAGCAACTGACAGATGCAAAAATTTAAACTATTCATCCCATTGGAAGAGACTGAAACTCTCCACTCTTGTTTATAAATGTAAAAGGGGTAACATTATTATGACGCATTAGCTCCTGAATTCTAACTCCATTAAATAAGCCATTTCAACTTGACCAATCTGCCAGAACTAGGGGACACAGTCGGAAACTATATCAGAAGAGGGCTGCCAATAGACTGCACAATAACTTCTTCACTAATAGAATAGTGAGTTTCTGGAATTTGCTCACCAAAGAAGCAATCACTACCCCCAGTACTGCTATCTTAAAAGAGCCGTTGATGGAGAATGGTCATCAAAGCTGTGGCAAACTGATTGGGATGCCATTGAGATGTCCAATCGTCATCATAACTAAACAGCGATTCTACAGGATTTAATCCTTATTTCGCTGGACAATGCTATTTAAGGTAATTTTAAGGAATACTAGCAATGTCTTTAGGGTTAGTCACTTTAGTGCCATCCTCTTTGTTGAGATGACGAATGCCCTGCCTTGAAGGGTTTGCAGAAGAGGCATAACGCCAAAACTTCTCAGGATTTTTATATGATTCAGCAGCAATTAACTTTTTCTTTAATTGCCTTTCTGGTGAGGTTTCTCAACTTATTCTGGCACTTATGAAACTGTTTTAATGACTATCAAATTTGCATTGTGTATGCTGTCGCCACACCCTTTTTTTGTCTAGATGCTTTCTTTACTTTGTTTGGCAGCTGGTGGAGGGTCTTAGGGGTGACTGAAGAATATTCTTAGTGCATCTCTTTTCAGCATCAATCAGAGTGGTTTCTAAATAGTTCCATCTTATTTCAATTTTTTTTTACCATTGATAAGCATGTCTAATCAACTCTTGCAAGATCTTGTATTACGATAATTCATAATGTCTTTTCGACCTTACTATTTACTTTGGGATTGACTTATATTTTGGTTAAAATGCAGATGTAGTCGCTACTACCAACTCCCGGGAGATATGATTTTGAGAGGATTTGCTCAGGGTTGCAAGCAATAACAAGACATGGCTAATTGTAGAAAGAGAAAAAGCCAAGACAGATAGTCCAAATAATTGAGAGGCAAATGTTTAAATGGCAGCTTTTAAACATGTTGGTAGCTTTACAATCTGGGTTAGAAAGTACATCTTTCTGATAGACCTTGCTGACAGAAAGTCGGCAAGAATATCTTTTGTAATAGAAAAGGACTATTCTGTCGGGAAAACCCTAAGCCATCCACCCAACTAACCTCAGGCATATTAAAGTTGCCAAAAACGAACATGGTAGAATGCTTCATATTATTTGTTTTCGAAATGATATCATATATGGCAAGATGTTCAACAGTTAGATCAGGGGTAGAAGGACTATTATATAAAACCCAATATAAATAACTCAAGACCAAAATGACACATCACAGTTTTGTATAAAGCTGCATCCTCATTAGTGCTTCCAATCCAGATTACAATAGCACAACCTCGTTCTTTTGCACTACTCTTATTTAATCTTCGTTTACTACGGTATGCACAGGAAGAGGACAGGCGTTTACAGCTTCATCTCATTTTTGGCTCTCAATTTTGGACAGTTTCTAGTTTTTAAGTTTTGTTTACCAGCATTGGCTCTCATCTGTGCAGTTGGTCTTTTTTTGAAGTATCTGCATAGAAACAGATGTCTGTTTCTGATGTGGAATTGCATTAGAATGTCAGTTTACAGTTTATACAAGCTAACTGAAAAGATCAATGGATCAGGCTGATTAGATGAACTGGCAGCATTGTGGTTGGGGCTTGTGCTTGGCAGTTGTTGCAAATTAGTCACTACACCAACGTCAATTCGGAGATTGTTTTTCAGAGTATTTTATCTGAACTTCAAGTCATTGGCTTGAGGCAGGATGCCATATGCAACTATGTTAAAGTGTCTTTTCTGTCTGCCCTACTTGTCTTGAACCATCTTTTGAACATCAGTGTTTGCAACTTATCATCAATCACTTGACTCACTATCCTCTCAACATTAGCAACAGACACTTAACATAAAAGGGAGTTTTCTAGGCCCTGCACTTTAGCATTGATATCTTTAAGAGAGGTATGCATGTCATCTTGAAATGCAATAAACATATCTTTTATTTCATCATAATGGCATTCTGAGCTGACTCCAGCAACTGGGGAAGAGCCTACTGGGTTGAAACTCTAGATTTACATATGGGGAATACCGAGGTACTACCAAGCCAGTTGTTCATTTTCACAAAGATATCATATTCAGTAGGGGACATCAAGAGGCACTGTGCATGCATATAACCATTGGTCATATTCATTACATTGTACAGAAAGAGAACTGACAGTGAATTAAAAGAAATGTTTTATTAGTAAATTTTTCTGACAATAGAAGGATGTGCAGTCTGAGCAATCTAATTTTTCCAACCTGTAATCAACCGTTGTAAATAGGATGCAAGATATCTGAGGTTAATGTAAGGTTGGATTTTATTCTTAGTATTCTAGAAAACTAAAAAAAAAAATGAATTTTAAAACCCAAAAGTGAATTCAGCAAAAAAAAACCACATAGAACTAATTCCAAGATTTAGTAATTTGTAAGGAAGATTAGCTTTTCAAATGTCATGACCCAGCTGTCCTAATATTTTAGTTGTGGATTATTTGGCTTGAAACTAATAACGCTGGATTTTAAAGAATCTTTCAAAATTATTATTACAAATTAAGCAAAATAATTCTTGCTGGTGGGGGAAGCCCTGCTGTCTGATGAATGTTTTGGTAGGGTATATATGGTGTATGATTGGGATAAAAAATCTATGTTACAAGGCAATAATTCCTCTCCCTTAATGTAACCTTGAATTTCCTCTCTAGCCTATATAAATTTTTTAGGTTTCTAATGCCTAAAACAAATTGTTCTTAGCTTAGATTCTAGCTAGGTTTTGCAGCTTTTTCTGTATTTTCTCAGTCAACTAAGTCTTTTATAGTTGAGTTTTCTTGTATCATTCTAGAAACACTTTTTAACCTCTGTACACATTTTCTTTTATCATTCTCTGTTCTAGTCTAGTTTCACCCCTTCTATTGTCTTTCATCATCTTCATTGACCAGCATCCAAAGAATTTTCCCTTATTGCTGACAAGTGTGATCAAAGGTGATGTCTTATTTTCTTCTATCCTGAATCCCTTTTGCCATTTTTGGCTAGCACATAGTGCAAAACTGCCATAACCGGAAGGGATAAAAATTTCAGAATAAGTTTCTAAGCTTGGTCTGATGGACCCACTTTCTGGTAAACTTTAATATAGTTCCTGCAAGTTTTTCTATCTTGCATTCCCTCAAGAAAAAAAAATCTTACAACGTTCATTCCCAAAATATTTGCTGTCTGTTCTTCCTTTTATTTTGTTTATAATGCTCCGTAACAAGTGTTTTTTTTTGTAGTATTCATACTTCCTCAAGATATGGAAGCTACCGAAGAGTATCAGATGATGACAAGTGGTGTCATGCCTGATGAGTTCAGTGCTGTTGACTTGTCAGAAGAAAATGATGATAATTTTCCAGTTTTTGAAGCAATAGCTGCCTCTGAAGGCTTCCTGTTTGTTGATGATGGACAATTTGTAAATTTGCTTTCACTTTTAATATAACTGTCTTTTAGAGAGATCTGATAATAATCAACAATTTCTGCCTCTGAAGACAGGATTGCTGAATAAATATTTTTTGTCGCTTTTTGGAGTTGCAACTTATGCTGCTTTCTGGACTCACGAGATTCTAGAATGTGTTTTCAGGAAGAAACATAAAATATATCAGACTTTGGTATGCATCGGATATCGAACATAAAAAAAGCAGCAATCCTATCTTAATATGTTTTATTTATTGATGAATGACATTTGAAAATTCTCTCTTCTTTTAGTTCATGTAGAATAGTTGGAACATCCCAATTTCTCCTCTAATGCCTGTTATTTGCCCATGACAAAAAATATTATTCACTTTTTTATTCTCTTTTGCATGAAAACAATTTATTTAAAAAATAACTGATTGAAATTTATTACCAAATAGTATAGCAATGGATCTAATATTATGTCCTAAAAATTTTTCACTATTTCTAATTTATTTAACTATTTGAAAGCTATCATTAACAATTTTTTGTCTTTCTTCATTGATTCATGTAAAATGGTTGTAAAAAAAACAACAGACGCAACAATTATCTAAATAACACATTAATGTTGGATTATAAAATTCTTTTTATTTTCATTGCAGTTAAATTACAAGCTCTGAGAACTTTGACTTGAGCCAAATATCTTTCTGCGAATATAACATAAATCAGCTTGCAGTTATAATTACTGAATCTATATTTTAACTTTTAATGCAGAGTATTTTTGACATTTTTGTTTCCAAGACCAGCTGCATCATCTTGCTTCCAAGTCTCAATAATGACGTATATCTTGTAGAAAATCTCCATTCTTTTAACAAGTTTCATCAAACTTTCTCTTAACTACAAAAATTGTACAGTTGAATCTGAAAGGAAATTGCTATTCCTAAGCAGTGTTAAATAGAAATTATTTATAACTAAACAATCTCTTTAAACACCTTTCCTTAGGTTTCAGTTATTTTTGGCGTAGTTTGTTCTTTACTAGATTGCAGTGGTTGTGTGATCATGATGAACCTCTTAGGGATCAATTTGACCAAATCCATGAAATCGATAGTGAAGAAAATTCAAAAGGAAGATTTATGGCTGGTTCTGATTTTTAAACGAACTTAAAAGGCCCATACAGTAAGTAATTAAATTTTTTTTAGGATTTTGTTGATGGCCAAGGTCAGTTGAATTCATTATTGATTGCAACATCGCCGACTCAAAATGAGCTGCCAACTAAATCTATAGCTGTCAAGAAAAAACTCGTAATTAAAAAGCCAGACCTGTTGGCGTTGAGAAAAAGACCCAAAACGAGTAGAAGCAATGCAGACCAAAGAACTCTTAAGGCCTTGGCAAATGTAAGATTCTTTTTTTTTTCAGAAGTTTATGAAACAATGTATTTTTTAAAGGTGTTGTTCCGCTATTCAACGAAAAACTGACGCTCCGCAGTGCCACCCGTCTGAATGAATCTTCTTGTATCCTCATCGTCGTCAATTATTGCGAAATTTGTTAAATAATAATTTATATCAACAGCAAATAATTCCAAGAAGCATATTTTTTCATTTAAGAAAGAACACTTTCAATTTTTGTAAATACAATTACTCTCTGATCAAGCACAATAGCTATGAAAGTTACACAAACCAGTAAAAATGGTGAGGAGATGACAGACTATTTAGATTTGACCAGTATGGAGATGCTGTGCAGGAGTATCACCAGAACTTGTTGGACGACAGGTATAAAAAATACTTGTGAGTATTGTAAACCTACTGACTATATCTGCGTAATGGGAAATAGTCGTTTCAGCGATCTGTCGCATAACTTTACATGTTTGTTTTTAGGACTGAAGATCAGTGATTGGCCGGGAGTTACGGACAATTACCGATTATATAGTTAGAGATTATCTACTAACAAATTTGAATTCGTAAACTTTTTTCTTGTCCTATAAAGATCGTTGATGAAAGTTATAGGCTGAATTCAAAACAAAGGATGACATTGTTTATCAATATTGTTTACCACATTTGGGATTAAAATCGAAAACTGTCATGACAAAGCTTCCTATTATGGGTGAGAATTATTGCCAAGAAAATTTTGTGATGACTGGTAAGTGAATTAAGCTGGGAACGTGTGTTTGATGAATTTATCTTATTTCTACAGTTTTATGCATTGTGATTCTTTGGCGAATAGGCCTCTTTCTGGATAAATTGTGGGATTTTTCTATAAAATTGCTCTTTCCTTAAATCTCATATAGTCTAATCCATTTTCTTTACGTTAGACTTGCGTCTTTGGTTGGTCTTTGATTTTGCTCTCCTCTCTATCTGTCGTACATCATTGACTTGTTTGATCTTACTCCTCAGGTTCTCTTCATGGAGGATGTATTGATGTGTTGACGTCTTGGAAAATGTCTTTATTATAGTTTAGTTACTGTCTATCAATATAAGATTCGCATTCGATTGAATTGGATTTGTGATATTAATTTTGTTTAAGACTGTATATTCATTTTTGTTCCATTGAACTTAAGTGAATGGTAATTTTTCAATTTCCTCTCGTTTTTCAGGATAGTATTACTTGTCTAGTATGTGGCACAGAGCTTGAAAGTGTCGCTGCATGTGACAAGCATATGTTGAAAGTTCATGCTAAAGAGAAATTTCTCAAATGCCCACAGTGTCCAGTAATGTACAATAATGAGGTGAGTTACAAATTATATTTACTTAATCGGTAATATATATTGAAAACCCGTCAAAATAAAAAGGGAGGGAGCGCTGACAAAAGAAAATCGAAAGCAAATAAAAACAAACACTATCAAACATATTCATAGATTCTTAAAACACAGGTAAATCCCCACATTAATACACACAGATCATCTTAACTTTTACATATGCATAATCGTTGCACTAGGAGTGGGCCTAATTCGTGGCCAGTTGCTTTCTGTTATGTTTTACAATAACCTAACAAATAGCTAAAACATCTTCTTCTTCGGAAAAATTGCATCTGGAGTCTGAAAACAGTCTCCTTTCAGCTTCATACAAAAATTTTCGCTGGTTTATTTGCTTCAAAAATTATTATATCTCTTTCGAATTATATTTCCAATTAACCAAACTAACGCAGGTTTCAGGGTCATGTCAACCATGCTAAACCATATTATTCCACCTTTAAATAAAACGAATAATCTCCCGTAATAATACCATTTCGTCGTTTCCTGGCAGCTTGATGTTAAGTAGTTCACTTGTGTCAGGCTTTATTTTCAGTCTTGAAAAAATATTCCCTGTTTTTTTACCGACTTTGCAGTACTATTGCAGCTAAAGATGAGGTGTTATGAAGTCTCAGGGGACTAAAGAACAAAATCTGCAATTTGGGTCCCCGTAAACTGGTTCCGCACTCATATATTTTCGAAGTATTAGTGTCTTCCTGTGCCAAGTTGGTAAACATAATAAATAATTGGCAAAACGGGAACATAACAAACGGGTTTTTGATCGGTCTGATTTAGGGAGGATTTTACAAAATAGGGCAACGTATAAGATAGGAAGGAAAGCTACTGCATTGTAAAGGCTAGCTAGTAAATGACGGTTAAAATGGAATTTGCATGTGATAATAGAGACATAAGATGCCGAAGTTAGGTGGTTAAGATGGTCAATGAGAAGCGATCTCGTGTATTGAAGGGAGGACTCACCCTACGTGTCTCTTAACATTTTTGTCTTATCCTAGTTATCATAGTTTGCATCTCACCATAGTTGCCAAGTATAGTGAGTATTTGCACTGTGTTTCAACTGTTCACTAAAAAAAAAGAAAAAAAAAGTGTTCCTTATTTTTAACAACTCATGACAAAACCTGCCATTTTTGTTAGAATAGACTAGTTTGCTAAGTCAGAGTGCGGGAAACGAGCAAGACGGGAAGCTTAAAATCATTTGTGAGAAAAGAGAAAAGAAAAAATGCCAGCTAGCTCTACATTGTTAAATCACAAATTAATTATAAAAATCTAAATGAAAATATTTTCTTTTTCACTGATTATCTACAGTGGGACTAAAATATAAGACTGCTTATATATGCACATATATATATATATATATATATATATATATATATATATATATATATATATATATATATATATATATATATATATATATATATATATATATATATATATATATATATATATATATATATATATATATATATATATATATATATATATATATATATATATATATATATATATACATATATACATATATATACATATATATACATATATATACATATATAACATATATACATATATATATATATATATATATATATATATATATATATATATATATATATATATATATATATATATATATATATATATATATATATATATATATATATATATATATATATATATATATATATATATATATATATATATATATATATATATATATGTATACGGTATATATATATATGTTTATGATCAGTTTAACTAGCAGCTAATGCAGCCTGCAAAAATGCCCATTTGTCTTATCCTAGTTATCATAGTTTGCATCTCACCATAGTTGCCAAGTATAGTGAGTGTTTGCACTGTGTTTCAACTGTTCACTAAAAAAAAGAAAAAAAAGTGTTCCTTATTTTTAACAACTCATGACAAAACCTGCCATTTTTGTTAGAATAGACTAGTTTGCTAAGTCAGAGTGCGGGAAATGAGCAAAACGGGAAGCTTAAAATCATTTGTGAGAAAAGAGAAAAGAAAAAATGCCAGCTAGCTCTACATTGCTAAATCACAAATTAATTATAAAAATCTAAATGAAAATATCTTCTTTTTCACTGATTATCTACAGTGGGACTAAAATATAAGACTGCTTTTGCTACATATATATATATATATATATATATATATATATATATATATATATATATATATATATATATATATATATATATATATATATATATATATATATATATATATATATATATATATATATATATATATATATATATATATATATATATATATATATATATATATATATATATTATCAGTATATATATGTTATATATGTTTATATATGTATATAGTATATATATGTTTATGATCAGTTTAACTAGCAGCTAATGCAGCCTGCAAAAATGCCCCAAATATGTTATCATCAATGAAATGTACTTTAAATGTCAAAAAATGTGGGGCTTATCCATCTCATGCTGATCATGCTCATGCTGGTGCCATATAATCTCATGCTGAATCCATCTAAAGTTAGAGTTCAATGAAAATTTAAGTTTAAAAAGTTAAAATTGCGCTCGTTTTGAATTTTCTAAAAGTTGCTGGGTGATGCCACCTAGTTAATGGCACTGGTAGTTTGTAATGCATGTTGAACCCATGCTAAAGTGCCAAAGTTGCCTCTCTTATCAGTTTCGATACTCTATGGCCATAAACGATGAGGAAGAACAAGAGGAATCAATGAAAACAAAGATATAACTGAAACAATAAAGAAATGGTCAATGGCCAACTAGCCTTAATATACTTTTTTTATTAATAATAATTTGACAACTACTGTTTCGTTCTCCGAATTGCTTAATGTGAATTTTTTCTTCGTTTTATTTGTAAGCTTTGCGTTAAATATCGTAGGGTATTAGATTTACTAAACTGGTAGTATTAGAAATTCAATGTGCTGGTAGATGAACGCCAAGACAGGAATTTGACAGAAAGTATTGGAAGTGTTGGTCACTTACTTTTAGATTGGTCTATTTCTATAATTTAATTTTTTTTAGTTTTTCCATAAACTTGATTAGAAATGTTTATGACAAATTTGCTGTGAAGACCACTTGATAACTACAACCGATGTGTTTGCTTAAAGATGTATCATTTCTTTCTGTTTGTTCTTTATTTTTCATCCTACGAATAGTGGGGAGTTGATTCACCTTTATGCTGGTAAAAGAAGGTCGGAATATCATAATTCGGAAAAACTTCAAGTGCCAACAAAGTAAAGGCATATCTCTTAAAGAGCTGTCAAGTGTCAATCCTGTTATCCGTTTCTCAAATTATTTAGTGTAAAAAGAAGGAACACTGAAATACGTTTGCTTATGAGCGTTAATTCTGGGGTCAAGCTATTTTAATTAACAGAAGTTCCGCATCTGAAATCGTGCCGCGGTAATTTTTTGCAGTGTTAATATAAATCTGGAAAACCACAGTGGCATTTTTCATAGAAGTTCAGTGACTTTTGAAAGGTGAAATAGGTGGACTTAATTTACGGTAGTTAAGAAAGCTTTTTCCTGGTTTAAATCACGAATAATAAGAATACGCTCAACTGAACAGTATAACAAACATATGTGATAATTAATCGATAATTTTATCTATTAACCATACTTGGTATTATTTGGGATTCTAGATAAATCATCTAAAATACACATTCTTAAGCTTTAGTTGAATAGTAAGAACATGTTAAATTGGTAGTCCAACTGGGCCCAAGCGGAAAAACAGGGTATCTTCGAGTGGGGTAGGAAGACGTCAAAAGCAAAAATTTTAAATAAGCTAGGATCAAATGAGCGAATATCTCTCCATGGAAGCGAGTTAAGTGTGATGCTCTGATAAGAGTGATATGGAGGAGGAGCAAGCACAGATATGCTAGCTTCAGACGGCTTTGTGCTACAGTGAGTTTTTTAGTAGTACTATCAAAGTGGATTTAATGGTTTTTATTTTTCCTTAGTTACTAAAACTCAAATTGCCCAAGGAAAAGGAAATCCTTAGACACGTCGTCTAAAAACTGCTAGACTATAGACAAAATTTCCCAAAACGGAAACCTACTAAGGTTCTATCTTTCCTTGACCCGTTTTTTGAAACTAGCAAGTTTTAAGAAAGATCTTCTATCGAAAATTTTGTTCTATTTTTTTGAGCGCTTTCAAATTAGTATGTAAAGTACTTAGAAAAACTATGAGATGCAAATATCTCCTGAAATAGGAGGGAAAAAAGTTTTCAAAATCTCTACTATCCTGACAAATAAGCTGCCAGACGTGTAACGGGAATAGAGTATTTTCATTTCAAAAGAGTATAGTCTTCTCAAAGTCATCATATGTTTCTTATTTCCTATCTTTGACATTTGTTTAAAAGTTTTCTAAACAGGATGCTCAAAAGGCTTTAAAATTGAAGAGTTGAAACTTGGAAGGCTGTTACAAGGTCAGTGATGGCCACCCCCACGTGGTGCTCTGAAAGTATCGAACATTTCAGTTACTGGCAGTGTTTTCTGTCATTGGATAGACGCTAGTGTGTGGGGCTATTCCACAAATTCGTAGCCGAGGCTCTTGACGTGTCCTGAAGCTTGTAGCGAATATTTGTGGAAACTGGGGTGACGAAATGGGGAGGGGAAGATTGTCAATGCGAGTCGCTGTCTCACCTGAGAGCCCCATACTGTAAATGTAGGTCGTCCCCAAATAGTTGGACCTTTAAAATCCATGTTTGTGTCTCGTAGATGATGTGGTGAGAAACAAGGCTGAGGATGGAATGACCGAGACAGAAGTAAGGTGTGAGAATACGTGAGCCCCCTTACTGTAACTAATTCCATGATCGATTTCTGGGGAAAGAAGTCCACCACTGGTTACTTCGACCTAGATTTTTGGATTAGGTTGGCTCATAGTTTTTTGTTTTTTTAAGGGGAGGGGGACTGAAAGCATTTTACCCTTGTGGTGTGAGCCTTGTCTGCGGGTTCTGCCTTGTATGCAAATCTAAAAATGGAAATAGAGCTATTGCACAATCTGGAATATTTTACTAGCTGTTTCATAAAAATGCTTATAACCTACTTGAAAAATAGTCAATTACAGTAAACCCGATATGAGATAAAATTTTACTTTTTTCTTCTGTTTTTCAAATTATTTCCCTTCCGGATTTTATTCTTGTTTATATAAGTCGGTGCATCCAAATTTGGAAAGGCAACGTCTAAGGTCGACATTGGAACTGTATTTTATAGATGCTATCAAACTCATCATCGTTTACTACTACTACTACTTCTAACAACTCATTGCAGCAAAAATCTGCCTGAAAAAACTGGCTCGTGACATTTTCCTACATTTTTAGAATTCTGAAAAAGTAGCACTTTACTGGAAAAAAAAAAATCAACGCAACAAAACAGAAACAGGAAAACCTTTAAATGGTATACATAAACTAAATGAATGATTCATAAAGCTTTCAATCGTCTTTTACTGAACCATGAAATCAATAGCTTTTACGACACGATTTTTACCTGTAAAAAAACTCAAGAAAGCTTAATTCAGTAAAGCGATAGTTTTTCAGAACTCTGGAAATATAGGGAAATATCACGAGCCAGTTTGTTTGAAACATTTGTTCAAAAATATGTTGCATAAACCATGAAGCAGTAATTCTTGTTCGTTTTAAGTTTTAATTTCGCTCTTTACTTTCATCACAAAAACTCCGTTTAAAAAAAGTAAGCTTATAAAGTTGTTTAGTTTAAAGTTTTCCTAAAATCACTAGGTGTTTTCCCATTTTTCAAAAATCATATTCGCATTCTTCAGTAATTTATCTCTAATTTCGCCCTCGCCATATTAAAACAAATCATTCACCGAGCTATCAGAACCCGGGAACTTATTAATTTTTGTTTTTTTTTGTACTGGCCCTTACTCCTTTTCGAGAAATAAGTTATTCATCCACTTCTAAATTGTCGAAATTTTTTCAGTCTTTTCTATGTCATTTCCTGACTACTAGTTTATGAGGTTTAACCCTATTCTTAAAATGTTCCACCTATTTTTCGTTCAAACTTTCCTTGTCTCTATTTGAGGTGCCGCTTCTGTGTTTTCCTCTGAATTTCTTAACATACCAATGTAATATCTTACTGTTTTGCCGTATAGATGCATCTACCAGACCCTGAGCAAATTGGACCATGGTCTCTATTCCACACCTCGTTAATTCACACTTTAATGTCTTCTTTTCTTTATTACTTTGCTCTTATTCTCTTAAGATCTATCACTCAGGAATTTCTTGTGAAAACCCCTTCTCTCTTCTTCCAAGCTTAAAGCATTTTCGCTAATATTTCTAGCTTAGTTTCTGTTTTTCCTCCCTAAGATATCTGCTACTTTGCAAATTATTTTACTAAGATTATTCAATCCATCTTGTTCTTCGTCAATTTGTTCTTCTCCTGTTTGAGATCCAGCTGTTCTTGGAGAGTTACTCTGAAATTCTCATCGTAAAATATATCATCATTATGACCACCTGGAAGTAGTTACCCTTCCTAAATTTCAGCTTCAAATTAACTCTAGACACTACTTGATGATTTTTATATTACACCGATAACGATACTCCTTTATACCGTGGTGCCTTTTGTCGATCCTTTCAATCATATATTTGCTATAATACAATCAGCAAGGTTTGGCTCTCTTACCATCATGTGAATACCGTTCTAAATTATGGGCAATTTTATAACCAAATATTTTATTAGTTATAACTAGATTGTTGTACCTACAGAACTGTAGCTGTGTTTTACTGTTGCTATTTCTTTTGTAAGGTAGGATACCGTCTATCCCTACTTGTACAAAACTGGGCTTTAAAGATCCTTAATAAAACTTTCTACCTGGGATCATGTCTTTACGTTCCTATATTTAAAATTCTTAGAAGTCACAACTTTCTTCCTCAGCCTGTCCTACGAGCTTAGGAAAATATACCACTATGTCTGACACCTTGCACTTTTTAGTCCAAAATTGAGCAACTAGAATTTTATTATTAATACCTTCTCAGCCCAAGCAAGGGTTAAAAGTTTCTTTATTCATCATAGGCCCTACATCCTGTCCATGCATCCCATCCTTCCTGCCTAAATACCCGAATTCTACATATCTAATTTCATTTATGTTTAACTTGGCCTGGGTAGGTGAGTTTCTAAAACCCCTTACAAGTTTAGTTTAAAACGTGTAATTTCTTCTGTGAAAACGTCAATATACTTCTTTTTCAATCTCGTAGCGTTCCATATCATAATTTTCATATTACTGAATTAATTGAAATTGTTATGGCCTCAAGAAAAGTAAGAGTTCCAACCAGTATGGGTCAGGAACTAATTGCTTCTTCTCAAGTCTATACAAAATGCTCATGCCGACTTAGAGACGATGTCTAGTAAGTCCCCACAACCTCTAGTTAAATAGGGAGTTTTTACAAGCGTACGCCATCTTATTCACTACATGGTTTCCCACACTTGGTGATGCTCTTCGATCAACAAGAGTCGACGTCCTGCGCAAGCAATCTCGAGCTTAATACTTCCGACCCATTATATATCTTACCCTGTGACTATTATACTATAGTGGGGAGGCAGCCCATAGTGAATAACATAGCTAGGAAGAGGTTATTCAGTTTAATAAAGCCCGCCAA
Source organism: Artemia sp. Qi Xiang Cuo (assembly GCF_049724085.1). Classification (NCBI taxonomy): domain Eukaryota; kingdom Metazoa; phylum Arthropoda; class Branchiopoda; order Anostraca; family Artemiidae; genus Artemia; species Artemia sp. Qi Xiang Cuo. The sequence continues at coordinate 45,798,637 of NC_142805.1, forward strand.
AACAAATATAACCCAGAAGAATTATTCATTAACTCAGTTGCTGCAATGCTGTGAATTATTAAGAGAGTGCAATGCTGTGTCGTCTACTAGGCTATAATTTCCTTGAGGGATACCACTCGTCACCCTGCTGCTCTGTTTGCAGCCATGGTTCATGGTTCTTTGTTTAGGGTTCATCCCGACGCCACGTAGGTGTTGAACTTATGCTAATCTTAAGTCAAAATACTTCTGCTAATTGTAAATGAAATCTAGTTTTCACTCTTGACTCTTTGAAAATAATCCTGTCCTCTGAACCTGCGCAATAACCCTAATAGCATTATAATTATTCCTTCTCCTTAGTCGTTAAATACTAAAAGTTTGCAGTAGAAGGTAAATGCTGTACCACGGATCAGTTCCTGTATTATCACCCTGCTGTATTAGACAATTATTCGCTTCTTAGCTGATTAAGTATTACCTGATTATGATAATAATATATTGTGTGATAATGCGTTAATACCATACTGTTATACGAATTATAATATAAATAATTGAAAACAAATCTTTGAGCTGCCACTTCATTTGATCAAAATTAGCCAAATGGCCAAGGTTTGAAAGGAAAAAGTCAGTCTACTTTCAGAAAACCTGAGATTTGATCAAGACAATCTCATATCTGAGGTTGTGGCTAACTAAACAGTAGCACAGTAGAAATTTAAGTGCATTGGAAGATGAAAGCTATTATCTAATTGTAGACACCGGTCGTAAGAGCCTGCAACTTGATTTACCTAGTTTGGCGTGTGAATTGTATGTTGACTTGACGAGGGAGATTCCACGTTGAGCCCAAGGCATGCCAAATTGAAGTTACCCCGCATAGTAAAATGCTCGTGATGCAAATTATGGATTGTATGAGGAATTTCTTGGGCTATTTATTGAACATTTTGTTTTATAAAATAATCATCAGCTGTTGTATCCAAGTTCGATTTTTATTTTCATAAAAAAGGTACTATGTCCATGTTTAGTTTAAGTCTCCTGGCAAAGCACGTTTCTGGACATAGATGCTTAGACTGGATTCTTGGATCGAGATCCCTTTCGTAGTTAGCTTACTTCTTATTTGCTTTTCAGAAAAATATGGATCTACATTTGATATTGCATTCGAATTCAAAACATTGCCCAGAATGTTTGAAAGTATTTAAGAGAACCGCAGGCTTTAAGTCACACCTTATAATTCATATGGTTGAAGATACCGTTGAATGTCCTACTTGTCATGAAGAGTTCCTGTATCCTGTAAGATAATTCCTAATTTTTCTTACTTGGACTTAATTTTGCAGTACTAGGCTGTCTTGTATGCTTATGTTATTATGTTATTTTTTCCATTCATTTTACAGCTAAATTGCTCAAACTAGAAACTTGATGCGCTCTGATTGTTTTTGGGTTTCATTTGTTTTTCAATAGTAATTTCTGGTCGTTTAAAGCTTCAGTTATTATTGGACTTAATTTCTGATCTTCTTAAGTTTTAATATGGCTGTTTACTTTTATTTGAAAAACCTCTTATTGAACATATCTTTACAGATATCTTGATTTTTAATATATATATTTATTTATGTTTTAGTTTATTTCAATCGGAACTTTAATTTGATGATTATTTACTAGGAAAAAATAACTGCCAAAAGGAATTTAAAAAGTCCCAACCTATAATTAATCTTAATCCGTCTAAGAGCTGGTGAAGCTGTAGGGATTTCTCCAGGTCTCTACTCTGTTAGAAAAAAATAACTCCATTCTGTGTCCCTATCCTCAAATGGGAAGTCCTGCTTTTCGGGGTCGTAACTGCAATTGCAACCGTAGGCATAGGATTTGTATGTGCAGGATATCGACTTGTGATGATTGAAGTTAGACCCCGGTGCCGCGCCGGCGGATCGACCTAACGCCGCCGACGAGAGGCCCAGTCGAACGCCGCCGAGGTGTCGTAACGCCACCGGCGCGCCGCGGGCGCGCCGCCGCCGGCAGAGGCGGCGGCGTTCGGTCGACTTTAAATTAATTTTGCGGCAATTCTTTATTGCGTCAACTGCAAAGTCGGAGCTTTTCCTTCTCGTGTGGTTTAGTATTTTAATTTTCCTGATTAAAAATCAAGCAGGGCTTGCACTATCCCCGAATTTTTGTGTATTTCCCCGAAAATCTACGCGTCACCCCGAAAAAATTTGGTTCCCCGAATCCCCAAAAATCACGCAATCACGATGCCAACCCTAGCGATTTATCACCAGTAAGTTTCCCTGCCAAATATTACTTTGCACACCATAGTTCTTCATTACTCTATTGCTCGTTAATTTTCGTGTTTTTGTTACTTTGCATAAAAGCCAGGAAGATGCAATATGCAATTGCAAATATTGCAATATACACAGTTCTTCACATGTTGACAAAAAAAGTATCTTTTTTATGAAATGAGTTTAAATCATTTCGAATGCAGTTTTCCAATCACTATTTCTTACATCATTCATAGTCAAGAATTTTATTTTCAAGTTGAATAGAATTATAGAACGCATTCATTACTATACAGCTTCAGCCTTCAGTTAGATTTTGGAATTGATAGCTGACATTGTTTCTACAGCTGAATTGTAAGTTTGCAGAATTAGTTTTTCTTTTGCAGTTTTTATATAATATTTTTTTAAATGTCTAATACTCAATTGTTTAACACCTTATAGAAAATAAAATATTCTTTCTTAAACATTTTTACCCCCCCCCCCCCCCAAAAAAAACCTTCTATTGAGACAAAATTTAGCTATAGACTGAGCTATGTACAAGGTTGGGGAATTAAAGATTGAAACGGAAGTTACCCCTAAAATATGATTCACAAATAAATTGTAAATTATTGTCTATAGGGGGGGGGATAGGGGCTATCATTTTAAAATGATAATACCTCATTTTTTTTATTGAAAGCAGGGATGCCAAAAAGATAATTATTTTTTTCATTTAAAGTGGAGACAGAAGAAAATGAAACCATTGAAATATTTTGATAGACCCAGGGCCCCTCATTGGGACTCGTTCATTGTCTTGGGTATTTTGCAATTTCTCATAGGCTACTGGCCTAATTCGGCTTTTGTGTGTGCTCCCTTTTAATTAGATTCTTTGGATCTTATTGAATGCCATGGCGAATCTATGACTCAGTTTTCCAATAATTTGAGGTATATCTGAATAATTTTGACATTTTTGTTGTTGTCTTTGTACCCCTTTACACATACCCTCAATTTTTTTTTCAAGGAACACTAAGCTGTTTAACGTTATTTTGCGTTTTGGTTTGAACCATATAGTGACCTAGTTAATTATTAAGTAAATTATTTTTCTAATGTAAAGCTGAGACGGAATCCTATCAAGGTGGTATCCAGAGGGAGGGGGGGGGGGTATTACATATAAATGATAATATCTCGAAATTGTTTTATTGAAAGCAGGGATGCCAAAAAGTTAATTTTTTTTAAATTTAAAGCAGAGTCGGCATCCTATCAAGGTGGTATCCAGAGAGGGGGGGGGGGTGAGCTATCATATTTAAATGATAATACCTCGACTTTTTTTTTGAAAGAAGGGGTGCCAAAAAGTTAATTTTTTTTTTATTTAAAGCAGAGACGGTATCCTATCAAGATGGTATCCAGAGGGGGATGCATAGGGAGGTATTATATTTAAGTGATAGTACCTTGATTTTTTTTAATTGAAATCAGGGATGCCAAAAAGTTGAAAAGTTGGCAAAAATTAACAAGATTTTCGTGAGATATACTTGATACAGCACTTGTATGGTTTTATCGTCCAAACGGAAAGGGGCATATGCGTCCAACCCGTTTTTTTTCTTATTGATGAAACTGGTTTACTTTGAAAACATTCATTCATAAGTACCAGGCAGATTCACACTAAAACGAATTGGTGTGACGACAGCGATATTGACATCCCCACCTAATGTTGCGCTCAAGTGACAATGGCGCCTTTGGTCCAGTGCCCAAGTTACACTAAAAGGCCGGGTCATAATAAAAGCTTTCAATTCGGGAGGTTCAAGAAGGAGTCTTTGACAGTCTTATGACCTCAGGGCACTAGATGTTGCAACGTTCTTACGTATCGATAGTTGTTTAAAAAATTCAATCACCCCACAAATGATGACCAAAAATATGCACAAATATAACAAATGTAACGTTTGGAATATTATAACACTTTTTTCAAAGCTTTGAAGAAAAGAAAAAAAGGCTAAATACCCCTAACTACACTTGAAAGCTATTTTAAAAAGAAACTCTTTGCAGATTTCCATGGATATAACCATAGCAGAAGCTTTGAGCCTGGGTGGGGATCAAAAAGGACTCTTTGAGTATTTTGACCACAGGTGACTTATTGTTGCGACTTTCTTAAATTTGGTAATTTTTGTGAGCATTTGGAAATCAAACCTTAAACTCAATAACTGATACTAAGTGTCCTAACAGTTTGCTTGGATTAAAAGTGACGAACTAGGAAGAAAATCTCAACATCTTCCTGAAGCTACTTCAGTCTGCATATTATTTCATTTAATTACATTTAAAACGGATGAGCTTTTCATTTTTTACCTAAGAAAATAGCTGGCACTTCATTTTTTCTTCATACCGAATAAACCATTAAGTGTTTGTTTCATTGTAATTGAAGTGTTCTCATGTGAAGTGTTCATCATGTATTTTTAAATTTGATAAATTTATTCCTTTTAGATGCAGTTTATAATTTGACTGATATTAGGTATTTATGAGTTTATGATTTGGAATAAATCCCCAAAAGAAAAAAATGAATAATATCCAAAAGAACAGCCAAAAGCAATAAAAAAGCAGCAGTTCAGCCTTAGCCTACATGACATATATTCTATAAAGAAGCCAAAAAAAACTTTAAATGCATTTTTTAACACTGTTTTTAAAATCCAGTTTTTAATACAAGAAGGCTTTTTAGGAATCCAAAAGAGCAAAAAAGAACAACCAATATCAAAGTCGCCCATTTCAACTGTTTTAAAGGTGACAGAACAGATATAGGCAAAGGGCATTATGAAAAAATTAAGCTTCTAAGTTCAAAGTTTTTACACAGATAACTGACGAATTTTGTGATATGGTATTTGAAGTTTTGTATGCAATAATGCTTGATGAAAAAAACTACTAATTTTGATAATTATTTATGTTAAGAATACATAGCTAATAGATACTTCAACTACTCGTATTATGCAAGGGTTCTGAAACGTCACAGCCATTTCGTTTCTACCAGATTTCCACTTCTCTTGATGAATAACAAAGAAGACCAGTTTCCAGCCAGCGACTTGTGAATTTTTGAACTCATGAATAGGCTCGAATCTGATGTAAATTTAAGCTGTGATTTGAGAAAGACTGATGAAAACATTAATGTTTGCGGTCAACATTGATCGCGCCGGTGGCGCGCCGCCGATATCTTACCGGCGGCGCGGCGGCGGCGTGCTGTTTTGCCCCGCCGCCGCCGGTCTTCCCTCATCGGTGCGGCGCCGGGGTCTAATTGAAGTACACCGACAAGGGCCGAAGACAGTGTCTTTAGGATGTAAGTGTGCCAGCAGTATTACTGTGGCGCACGCTATGATCGAAATGAAATTGTGTATAGAGATTACAACCATTGGCTACTTTTATGGCCTAAAGTCCAAGGCCGTTCTCAATTTATTTTTTTGGAGGGGGTTTTACACAAAACAAAATTTCGGGAGGGGGGGGGGTTACACAAAAAAAATAAAAATAAACGTATACAAAATTTGTTTATATCCATTTTTGTTGCGTTTTTATGAGTCAGAAAAACATTTCGGGGGGGGGGTTCAAAACGGGTAACCCCCCCTCCTGGATACGGCCTTACTAAAATCGTCTTGAGAAACTCAAACTCAGAATCCTTTTGAGTTGGTACTATTTTGACTCGGCCACTTGAGGCTGCCATGCTTGGAGAAGAACGTACTCCACGGATGTAACCGAACGAAAATATAAATATTTGGCGATACTACCTCAGTCCACAATGACCGACTTCTGGGTACCCTCCTATTCAAGATATACCTAACTCGGCTTGGGAGGTTAATGCTCCCAGAGAAATATATCACGTATAAATCTCATTATTTCACTCCTCTAGTCTATAATTAGGGTAAAAACGAATCTTCATTAATACAATCAGAGAGCTTATTTATTGATTCCAAGTCACAAAACATACTAAATAAAAGTCAAACATACTTTTGTTTTTATAGTTTTTACTGTAGGGTGTACGTTTTGGCGTTCGGACCAATCGTGGAGGAAAGGTAGTTACCTCACCAAAAAAAGAATCTATGGCTTCCCACCTTTCGCCCTGTCATACGAGTAGTCAAATCTTCCCAAAAGGATGAAAAATCTCTCTGGATACAGAATGAATTATACACAGGTGCATTGTTCTAAACCATACTAAATTAGCTGTTACGTGAAAAGACAGGAAAATGCACTACGAAAAAGGGCAATGAAAGTTGAAGAAAGAGGGGGGGGGGGTATGAAAAGAAAAAAAGGACATTTATCTGATCTGCAAAGCTTTCATTCAAATGGGGGTACTTCGGACTTCTTGCTGTGCGACTGAAAGCTTGTTAGTGCGCTTTGCGCAGACTTAAGGAGGAGGTCCTTGTTTGCACTAGTGTGGCGTCATACTTTTCTTGTGTTCAATATTTTTTTTTGAAATTCAAATAATGTGTATATTATGACTCAGAACGCAAATAGACTGAAATACAATCATGATATTGGCATTTTGTCTGACAAATTTAAAACTAGACTTATTATGAGCTTCGGAAACATAATTTGCACGGTTAGAAAGCATAGAACTAGGCGAAATAGTGTGTTCATCCTGTTAAGCAGAATAGAGCTCTTAGACAGGGAGTGGGACTCGGAATGAATAAGGTAGCTTTTCCTAGTCAAATTTTTATTTAGGATGGAGTCAAAAGTATAATTTATAGACCTATATTTTATGATTAAATAGTGCAAAGTTTCGGCCATGGCGGTTCCTGTTGGGCCAGCTGACGGAGGTAGAGATAAAGTGGAACGTTTTCATATGCTGTTCCAGGAGCAAATAGATAAGATCATGGGCAGAAAATTACGGAGGTTCTGGAAAATGTAGCTAGACTGAATAAATTTTAGATGTTGCAATGACATGTTTGTAAATTTATAGAAAGTCAATCTGTGCGAGTCCCAATCGACGATAGAAAGGTGTTTCCTATCAGCGATAAGTGTAAAGGGGAGATAGACTGAAGATTTCAACAGAGTAAATAGTGATGGAGTTTTAGGAAACAGGACAGAAAATATTGCAAAATTCTTGATAGGAAAGAAGAATTATTCTAAAAATTGTCAAAGAGATAAAAAGCTTAGAAGATTAAGACTAGAAATTGAAGGATTTGAAAAATGTTATTACCTCAAATCCTGACAGTATGGTAAATGGGTTTTTAGAAAATGGCGGATACAAGGTTTGAGATCAGATATTGGAATTATCAACAAGTCTTCGATAAAGGGTAAGTATTTAGTGATTTATGTAAAAATTTAATTAAGATATTGCAAATGAAAGATAACCAGAGGGAATATTGTAATTATGGACGCATCAGCTTGACTTTGGGTGGAGTCAAATTGCTTTGCAGAACGATAGTTTGAAAGTAAAAGACAATGTAGATAAAGTTGTAAGGAAAACCGACGCTTTAGCGAGGGAAAAGGATATATCGATCACATTTTTGCGCATAGTTTATGAATTATGGAGTATCAGAATTATTAGACCCTTATATTTCTCAGTTTTATAACTTATCAACAGACATTTAATTCAGTAGGTAGAAAAGCTTTAGCAACGGTTTAATTGTTTTGATGGATCTTGTCCTAGGAAATATAGTAGACAGGGGAAGAATATGGTATTTAATGGCAACGTAAAAATTTCTTGGATTTACACTGAGCTGACGATCTGAATATCTTAACTGAGCGTGCTGGTAAAATCAGTGATGGTTTGAAGGTCATTAGAGTTCATGTTGCAAGAGTAGGTTTAAAAATCAAAGTCAACTATACTAGTAATTAAAAATAAGGTACAACTAGAGATGATGATATAACTATTGATTTAAATAGTACTGAAGTTAGCCTTGTGATAAGTTGACATATCATCGTCTTCACATTGGTAAGAATCTTGAGAAAACTAAGTTACTATTGTTGGAAAATGTGGAGAGTAAACCCGTAAATCCGTCGTTCTTATGGCAAGATTATAAGTTCCAGATTCCATTTGAATAGAGCCCCCATTGCAAGGGTTTATGATAGTGTAGCCATACCACATATTTTTTATTTAGTGTCGTTTTACCGAATATTTAGCGAATCAGATCGTCTTAGAATGAAACGTGTATTTTTTAGATATGCTAAGTTTCTGCTGCGAGTCCCCCCCATGGACCCGTAACACGTACCTCATGAGAAAATATAGTTTGTCTGATCCATGTGCTAAGCTATGTGAGCTTAACGCTCAAATATCCAGTAAGCAAACTGGCCATGAATGACAAAATGCCATTTTTGATGCATTGGACTAATTTTTGTTGTTGTTTTTTAGTGTTAATTTTTTTTATTTGTTTAAATTGTACTCCATCATTTTCCTTTTTGTGCGATGGGTTATAAATATATACATTCATTATACAAAATAAATACATAAATACAAATAAATAATAAATACATAGCTGTACTGCCTTAGCAAAGAAGGCTATTGCAGGGCAAAACACAAAAAGTAGAATAGCCAGAACACAGTGGTTGTCTGATGTTGTAAAAAGTTTGTAAGGCAAGGAAGATGTATCTCAGAAGTTGGATTTGGATACTAGAAGCCACATTAGTGACGGCTATTCCGCATTGTTCTAAGACGTGGGTGCTTCAGGAAGTAGAAGAAGATGTCCTAGATTCTTTCTACGAGAACTTTCCAAAGACAAGGTTTATATAGTAGTTCCATTGAATCTTCTTCAAATAAGAAGCTGTTGGAAAAATAAGGGTCAATCTTGCTGTCTTTGTCAATAATAAAAGTAAGACTAAGATACTTAGGTTACGGTTTACGAATGAAAAATGGTAGGTTCTCAGGAAAGGTCCATTTGTCTTTGAGTCGTAGTACAAAGAGGTTATAATGAAACATTTTAAGCAAAGGGAGAAAGTCCTGAAAGGGAGCAATGAGTTAAGTAAAAGACAAATTAACAATTCTGTTGTATTATTCTGTATTGAAAAGTGTAGCTCAATGGTTTATTTTTGTAGCGTATTTTCGTTAGCCAATCGCATTATTCTTTAAGCGGTTGTTAGAAAGGAAGGCATTTAACCTCGCCTTTTATACCCACTGTTGTGTATACCCCTTGCTGCTATGTCATATTTTGAGCCGATCGAAAGAACGCAAAACCTCGTTGGTTCTTCTGTGTGAAATTTGAAGCCAGTAAAAAGAACGGAAAGCGTTTTAGTCAAAACATTTCTTAAGAATAAACTCTGTTTCTCTGTGGTTAAGCTCTGAGTTCAATGGGGTGGAGGTGAAGTGTGCGTAATTGCATTGACCTCTTACTACTAGCAAGCAGTAAATTAGTTGTAGTAGTGAATTTAATTTGGACATCTGGCTGGTTAGTTGGGATTGAACTTTTTTATTTGAAAAGACCTTCTTTTCATTTTGGTCGTTATGTTTGAAGAAAGGACTGTGGCGGTAAATAGGAGGGAAAATATTTACTTGAACTGGGTTTACATTAATTTGTTGGTGTTAAAATTAATGAACATCAAAACTTTTTAATGATTAAATTTCATTTATCAGAAGTCCCACAAATAATCGCTATGTAATTGATAATCACCACAAACGTTGCATAAATCACAGAAAAGTGAGTAGTGAGAATAAATAGCTGTTTTTTGTAATTTTAACTCTTGTATTTTAGAGGTACTGGATTAATAAAAAAAAAATATCTTTGGAAAAAAAGTTTGGTTTACTGTAAGACCCCATTTTAGTTTTACTTTTACTTTCTTGGGAGATTAAGTTGCTAATCTCATTTCTTTGTACCGGATGCAATGCTTTTGTTGTATACTATACTAACGGGGTCTAGCAAAAACATGCTACTGCGAAGTTTTTTTTTTTTTTTTTTTTTTTTTTTTTTTTTTTTTTTTTTTAGAGAAGAACTCGCACTTACTATGTATTTATATATTCACTCTTATTTAATTTTTAAATTATTTGATTTTTAAATGCTCTGACGATTCAAGGGGATGCTATGGTACGCCACTCAAGTTTTGAAGTAGAGTGGCAAGATCGAAAAAGTCGGTGAAGGCTTTGTATTTTGCTCTGAAAAAATGGTTACTGATTCTCAAACCCCACCGTATTTTTCTTTTTGATAATATTATAATTCTTATTTCAAAAACGGTTTTTTTTTACAAGCTGGGTGGTCGTTTTGCAGTGTGTCCCAAATTGCCATTATAATCTAACCATTCTTTCAATTTAGTTCTTCGTCATTAATATTAATTTTTTGGTAAGTTAAAATTTACCAACTTTTGGTAAGTTGGTAATTGTTTTTGGTAAGTTAAAATTTCCTTTTGTTTAAGTTTGATAGACTGGTGCATGAGAAATTGAAACACGGCAAAGAGTCACATGGCAATAATGCGGAAGAAAATCCTCAACTCAATCAGATATCTCGATATGGCTGTGTCAGATGCAATGAATCGTTTTCAACGCAGAAGGCTCTGCGAGATCATCTTGGCACACATAGCTTGGTAAATTTTACACCCCTTTCTCTAAAACTTTGACATATTTCCACAGGTAATTAAACGTAACATGTCAATATTACAGTTACTATTTGCATATCTCGTACGTTGATAAATGCCAATTTTTCAGGAAAAGGAAGAAATTGAACTTTCTATCTGTCGGCAGCATTATAATGGGTACGAAAGGGGAACTGGGAAGGGTGGGAGAATGATGAATCACAGATACGTCAACATGATTCCTAAAAAAAAAAAGGCTGATCGTGGTGAATGTGATACAACAAGTGCAACTGCTTTTCAGATTCATCAACAAGGAATGGGTATTCTGGATATTTTATTCAAGGCAGCATACTTTGAAGGAGCTTAAAAGCATTCTAGCTTTTCATAATCCTCTCTAAGCTAGACTATTTGAACACATGATCATGTATAAATAAGGCAAAAGGACGCCTACATATATATTTTGTCACTTTTAGACTTATTCACATTACATTGATCAAATGATAAATCGGACAAGGAGTTTGGGTGTGATCAGAGAGTGATGTTTGAGAAACTGATGGGAAATTAGGAATGTTGACAATTGAACTTGTTATTCGGCGGAATTCAATATTTAAACTCGAAGATCCATTTATATATTTTTATCAAATTTCAGACAATCCTAGTCCGCAATTCCTTATCTTAGCCTGAAGCGTTTTTGAAAAAGGCAAGATTAAATATTCCAATGAAACTTAGCAAAACTTGTGAAGATTTATTTCTGTTCCGTTAGGTTGTTACTCGTCGTTCAAGTTCTGTTGAACATAAACATTCTGATGAGTATTTTCCATCTTTATAAGTTCAATTTTAGAATGTTTTCGTAATTTTCCGCTTCTTCTTGAATATCAACGTCAATTGAAACTATAAATCAGAATTTGCCGTAAGGTCTATTAGCAGGTGTCCTGCTCAAATGTAAACCGAACCTAAATATACTCCTCTCAATTTCGAGTCCGATTCATAAGATTGAGGAAAATTGAACTTGCACGCTTTGACCCTTAGATTTTTAATAGTAGATTTTGTAAAGTTATTATCTGCCTATCCTTTGTGTTAACTATAAATTCAGAAGGATTACAAAGAGCTTGGAATAAATTCCTGAATTAAATCGATAACGCTATAATTCAAATGTTAAAATATATTCAAGCCATTACAGGGATTGGGAATTTTTGGAGTCACCTCACTCGAAATAGAAAAGCTGGTTTCCCATTTTGTCAAAGGTGTCAAATGATTGACGTGGAAACAAGAAGGCGTCTAATTGAAAAAAAGTCCAGACGAGACTAGGTACCGGGTTGATCTACTTCACATTTTGGATGTTGAGCTGGAGGACGTCGTTGTGGAGTGTAATGTCTGAAAGCTGGCAGGACATATGATAAGGACGGGGAAATCTGCTCCTAGTCCCCAAACAGTTCTTTTTTCTGTGTTGAAGCAATGGGCCATTTTGGCCTGGGCTTTGGGACAATTTGGTTAGTCCATTCATAATAATAAATTCGAAATTCTTTTTGAAACTTAAAACGAAATTCTTTGAAACGAAATTCTTTTCTGAACATATGAGCTTGATACCTCTCAGCATTGCAGTTGGATGCTGCCTTCTTAGGTCACCAGTAAGATCAGTTGACTTCACTTTTTAAATACTTAGGGACGTGATGATATTTTATGCATCCTTAAGAAAAGAAAATCAACCATGATTAGGTTATACAACTCATATTCCTTTTAGGTTGCAAAAGAAGCACTAGCGAGGAAACCCAAACCAGCTAAAAAAGGTACCAAAAAGAATCTGGTATGTAAATTTTGTCCCAAGAAGTTTCAACGACAAAGTTTATTGATACGCCATGAGCGTATTCATACGGGAGAAAAGCCATTTAAGGTATGAAAAAATTCTGGTTAGGAAATAGTTTGAATGTTAGCCTAAAACTCTAGAATTGTTTTATCGTTAGAACTATGGATAAAAAATAATTTTGCTCTGTTACATCCAAAAGGTCTGGACATTACTCAACTTTCAAACGTAATTTTTATAGCTGACTGATCAGTTATGATTGGTCCAGATCTCTAACCGCAGTCAAGATTTGTTTTGATTCTTTTTAAAGATCTTTCTGATAAATCAGAATTTATTTATGTATTTATTTGAAAACCCGTCATACAAAAGCAAGAAGACAGAGCACTAAAAGAAACCAAAATAATAAAACAATAAAGACAACAATTAAACATTTCGCAAAACATAAGACAAGCAAATTAATGAAAGAAACCAGAATAAAAAAAGACTTCTAAGCGAACGAGTATAAACACGAACATTTACTTTCTAATGTGCCCATTATCTTGCCACTGCAAGATGTGTCTCCAGTCATGTGACAAATTAATCGTTAAAATTCAAAATAATTGTTAAAGCGGCAGTAGATGAATCAGTTATATTATAACAAATAAACAAGAACGATTTTCGGGTCCAAGGTGGGAGCCGAAGGCGATAATTTAAGAAACGATAATAGCACCATCTAATTTACATAATATATGTGCAAAAAAAAATCTTCAAAATATCGTGACCTACTATATATGCTGCAGAACAGTAACGTTAAACAATCATACAAGAATTAAATTATTATTATTATTACAAATTATTGAAAAACCTGTCACAATAAAAAACGGCAACAAGACGGAGCATAGGAAAAAAAGACAGTACATCACTACTTAAGAATGTAGGGCCTATCATTTAAATTCCCATCAATTTTTTGATTGTGTTTCGCTATCCGTCTAGCGACGGCAACCTCTTGGTCAACACCCTTGAATTTCGCAATAGTGAGCGAATTTCTGTACCACGGAGGCTGATGAAGCAGATACTTGACAAAACGAAAGAACGTGGATCGGATTTTACTCTTATCTGTTTTAGTTAGGAGTTTCCAGAAGGATGCGGTGTAGAGGATATGGGGAAGGGCAACAGCACTATATAGACTTGCTAGAAGAGGGCGGTTGAATCGAAGTTTACAAGATACAATGGAAGCGTAAGCTGCTGAGATTATACGTCTGATTTGTTGAAGAAGAAGTTTTTGGGTGTGCTGGATAGAAGAAGCAATGGGCAGACATAAGTACATAAGGTGATCTATAGGTAGAACAGAGCTAGATCCAGGCAGGATGGAAGGGGCAGAGAATTCTGTTTTCCAGTTAAACAGGACAATATCAGAATTGAAGGACTTGAATTCAAGCCCACTTTTCTGATATTCTGCCTCAAGGATTCCAAGATTTTAGTTGATACGTTAAAGAGTTCGAATAAGGTTTAGGATATCGCCAGCATAGTATATTAAGGAAAGGTTAACAGAAGACAAAATTAGAGAAGGAGGGCACAAATCTTGTGCTTCCAGAATATAGTTATTAAAGAGGTCGGGAGAGATGACACTCCTTGACGGGTCCCTTTCTTGACTGGGATAAGTTGTCTACACGGAATCACCACAAAATCTTCATCGAGTTGAGCATCCAGAAACTCATCCAATGCTACTTCATAAGATTGCTCTATGATCGGATCAGGGGCAGGAAACTCAGATTGATAATAGATTCAGATTCAGAAAACTCAGATTCAGAATATTGACTTAAATTGACTTAACGCTCTTGCTCAGCAGGATCGCTAGCGTAGAGGAAAGGAGTTGACGATGCCGTCAGTCTTCTACAGGTGATCCTGTCCCGGACTAGTGATGGGGCCTCGTTTGGGTTGATATTGCGGCTGAGGAGTCGCTTGTTTATTACATCAGCCCACCTCGTGCGCAGTCTCCCTCTAGAACCGCGCCAGCCATTTTCTGATGGGCTGAAATCCGTGATGATCCTTGCAGGGGTGCTTGGCGGGAAGTGGAGTAGATGGCAGTACCACCTCAGGTAACGGGCTTCTGCTTGAGTAGAGAGATTTACAGCTTGAAGGTCAGGAGGATGTCAGTTTTGCGGATCTTGTCATACCATTTGAAGCCATACTATTTTCTATTTGCCGCAGGTGTCTAGTTTGAACGGCATGGACTTTTCGTAGTTGTGTCCGAGTAATCGGTCACATCTCTGAAGAAGAATTATTGAATATGGAATTATTAAATTAAAATACAAGTAAACTGACATAATAGAGAATTATTTGAGTATAATTTTGTTTCTTTTTTTTTGTTATCTTAGTTTGTTAATAGTAATCTCATTTATTGTTGTAGTTTTATGCATAGTCTTAACAAATATAATTCAGCAATATGAGGTACTTTGCCACAGGAGGACTCTGTCTTTTGCTAAAAAAAAAAAAAAAGGGAATTTCGCGCTGTAGACGCTGCCAGAGGTTAGAAAAGACCATGTTTTCTAGTTATAAATCTCTGAGATGAATATTTCCATTGATGCATTTGTTTTCTTTGACGGGGTTAAATCTCAGTCTCAAAGGGAAGTAGAAATTCTTTAAAATAATTGAAATTATAACTGAGTCAATGATGACATACGGAAAGTGAAGAATTGTAACAGGCTACGAATTTTTAAAGAAAGGCATTTCTAATGGGTAGATGAAATTAAGTTAATTTTTAAACCTCTTTTTCCATGATGCTTAAGCTGAATTAGTGCTTCCTATCTAGACTCAAAAACAAGTGTATATAGAGACAAAATTCAGAGAAATAAAGAAGAAAAGGGAACTGCTGTGGGAAGGATAATACGTGCGACAGAAAGATTTTGAAAATAAATGGATTTTTTTCAATAAAGTGTGTCTTGTTTTCAAGAGAACTTTGAGTGTAAAAATTTGTCGAAAGTGAATCTATATTTTAAAACCATTACGGTACTAGCCAAGTTTATTTGAGAATATCGGCATCGATCGGCCTTTTAAATTTGACAAACTTTTGCTGAGGTTTTAGAGCTCGTCTTCAAGCGTCAAGCCGAGCTTAAGAGAATCAATGCTCTAATTTGGTGATTTTAGTATCCTAAGTCCAGAGTAAATTAAAGCGTGAATAAAACGTATAAAACGTCAAAAAAAACGTCTAAATTATGTATTACAAGTTTATTCATATGAAATAGATAGAACACAAAATACTAAGCTCACAATCCCAAGGTAAGAGACGAAATGATATTCAATAATCAAATACGTTTTACATAACAAAACCAAAGACAAATGAAAGTAGCCAATCGTTTTTTAATAATAATTAGTTTTCTTCTCATTATTTGGGGCAAGTTTGCGGTGAATAAGGTAAGATGAATAGAAGTGACCTTGATAGAGGGGAAAGTATGAGTTAGTAGGACAGTTACTTTTGGCTCATTTTTACTTAGCTTATGTCAAATTTATTGTAGAAGTTACATTTAAGGCCCTAATAATTAGAAACGATGATAATACAGAAAATTTGGGTGGAACCCATTATCTAAGAAGCAGTAAAGATCAAAGAAAAGTTCAAATATTAATTAGAAGGTCTACTAAGTTAAAGATTCTTATGTATTCTTAATATTTTTGAAAATTAAGCTTTTTTCAGTGCTCTGAATGTGGGAAGTCATTTAGTCAGTCAAATAGCTTGATATTTCATATGAGGCTACATTCTGGAATATTTCCTTACAAGTGTGATAAATGTCCTTCCGCTTTTGCTCAGAAAGGTAAGCTCAGTTTTGTATCCATCAGTGTGTATTTTTGTCATAAAAGATCAACTCACTTTTACATAGAGCTGATTAACTTTCTGAAAAAGGTTAAATGCTTTCTTTTTTTATTTGTTGCAGTTCTGGTCTTCAAGAAGTAGGTAAGAAGGTAATAGCGTTTCGTCATTGCTTCATTTGCTGCTTAGAAAATCCCTAATTAGTCAGCTGAAGCACGGATTGATTTATGAAAATGAGGTAGACAAATTTTTTGGAACCGCAGAATTGTTTGCTAGATTAAAAGGTATCGCTTTTGGATCGTGGAAAGCGCCTAGCTTTAAATTCGTTGGAAGTAAGGATAAATCAGAAGGATAATCAAATCAAAAATATCAAAAAAAAGGAGTATATAACCGTTGACAGAGCATCGAGCTTGTAGTAATTACAACAACTCTAGTTGTGACATATTAAAACAGAATTTATGTTAAAACAAAAACTTAGCGAAAATGACTTTTTGCTCATTTAAAAACTAGCTGGAGTGAAACATAGACAAACGGGAAGAACTCGAGCTGGATCAAGATTTATTTAAGAAATTCAGTATCATTTATTTTCCAAAGAAAAGTAAAATGTTATAGCATACTCTTATACCAATTTGATAAAACAAAGTTGGTGATTGTAAGCTGGCATATTGCTGTAGGAATCATTAGCTCGCAAGCGGCACGTATGCATTCTCAGATTCTTTGCTCTCCTCTAAATTTTGAAAAATTCCTTTTTTGAGGGTATTCTCATTGAAAAATGCATTTTTTTGGAACTTTCATAAAAAAAAATGAAAAAAAAAAATTGCCCCCTCCCCATTGTGGGGAAGTTGTCAGATTGTACACCGAAAAATGCAAAGCCATCTAAAATAATTATTGAACGACTAAGGAAGTTTCCAGGTTTATAATTATCAACAAATCAAAGGGTTGCCGTCAGAATTTTTCCAATTTTACCAAAGCTGGCTACTTAATGTTCACTTTATTTTTAGTGCTATCTTTCACTCAATTTCATCTTTGAATTTGTGACTATTAATCTACAGCTACTCTATTCTTTATTTATAACCGTTGTCAGTATCATTTTTACCCTTTAACTTATATTCGTATCAGTGCTATCCCTTCTTTTTTTACTCTCCGACAGTGCCCTATTTGGTTCATATAATTTGGCATATTAAAAGCTGTTTTTTTGCATGAACAGTTAATTTGTCTAATTTATTATGCTGAAATGGGGCTTTTCGGTAACTCGGTACTAAAAAAGCAAAAATGGATAATATTTAAATCAGCAACAACGGACAAAAAAAATATGAATATAGCGCAAAAACATGCTATGAAATAAAGAAAAAACACAAGTACAAGTAAATTTGGGAAACCTAGCCAAACAGGGAATATCCTCCTAAGTCTAGTTTGTATGACCCTCATTTAACTCTTAATCAAGAAGAATGTGAGGATGTATATAAATCCGAGGCCGAAAAAGTAGTTGTTTTTCGATCCCGCTGGATCCCAGGGAAGATTTTATGGTACCCACTCCCCCTCCCGAAAGGCCTGAAGTGAGTGCACCTGTGCTTTTATTTCTTCTTCTTTCAGTTAATTTGATAATTCATATCAACAGTGTTCATCTAAATTGCAAGACTAAGCCCCTGATCTGTGATGTGTGTAAGCGGGCTTTCAAGGCTCAACATTCATTAGTTGCCCACTGTACTAAGGAACATCCTTCACATTTGGTAAGACTTTTTGAAAAAATGGGGAGGGAATCCGAATAAATGAGTTAAATAAAGATGTGTCATCCAAAATCAAAACATTGGGGTTGCAACAGTAGCTAAAACCTGGTAAAAAAAAAAAAAAAACACAGCCCATAGTAGCCCAAAATAAGGAAAACCGGTTTTTAAAGAAACTGTCATGTGACAAATATTTCGCATGTAATACTCTTTTGAAAATAATAATTTAGCTTCATATTCAACCGGACAGTAATTTGTAATTACGAAAAGAAACTCGCGGACGGCTGGAATAAGAGCATGAAGATCCTAAAAAATGTCATCGTTATTGTTGAAACTCTCTGACTTGATGTTCGTGATGTAAGCACGAAGTCGTAAAACTAAGTTGTCGTCGATTCTCCCATGCTTAGCAAAAAAAAAAAAAAAAAAAAAAAAAAAAAAAAAAAAAAAAAAAAAAAAAAACGCCTGTTTTTTCAGCTATCAATTTGTTTTAACCGTGGTACATTTTATTTTATCTAAATCACTCTCAAGCAAGATATGACTTTTCTTTGTAGCAGTGCACTCCAAAAAAAACCTGCAACTAAAAATTTTAGCCCTCCTAAAAAGCGCATCGGAGTTAAAACACTAGCGATGAGTGTTTTAAGAGCGAAAGAGCGATGTGTCTCCCGTGTTTCTTTCACCCCGTAGCTTTGTATGGAAGAGGTAGTCGTAAAAACGTGAAAGGTGGCTTGTTCGGTCTGAAGTTTTATTGTTCTTTTTAAAGGCAAAGATGGTTTGGGAGCAGCCAGTCCTGCTTTGGCCCCAGACACCCTGATAATCCCCTATGACATCAGATCAAAATTCAAGATATTCATTTCACTCAGAAAGATCGAAAATAAATTTCCGTGGGTAAAACGATTTATGCAGCCCCAGGGGCAAGGGTTTCGAAACATGCAATTGACCATTGACGTATTTTATATATTCATTCATTGAATTATATATTCATTGATATATTTTAGTAGAAAGGTAGACATGTTACACCTTGTTAAAGCTGGAACCCTGCAAAGATTTTAAATATGTATGGCTGGTGATATAAATTGGCTATCTAGAGTGTCGGTGAAGCTATATCATTTGTTAGTTATATAAATATTGTGTATCAGCGTACCAAGATTACATATCCTCTAAGTAACATTGATTGTCCTTGGTGTTTTTAGACATACGAATGACGTAAAAAATTCGCGAAAAACTCCGAATTATTCGCTAAAATAGCAAGCAGCTGGCATAAGCACGTCACAAAAAAAATCAAAATATAAATAGAAAGAATGAAAAAACGGAGTAAAAATATTTTTCAATGCTAAAAATGATCATAAGTTGGGATTTGTCAATGGAGATTATCATAAATGATCAAAAAGGTATAGACAAACTATTACCCACCCATATCAAAGTTGGCGATCGAATGGGGCGCAAAAGAGGATTTTATATGAGCGTCGACATAACTGGGTATGACATAACTCTTTGGGGCGTCCTGGCTGTTTGGGTCTAAATTCTTGTACATGAGAAGGGAGAAGGTAGGGAATATTTTTCAAAATGAACGCAAAGACGTCGGTGAAAGTCAAAGCTTCAGTTAATTGCCCTGTTTCTCGTTGCACTCAAAAATTCTTTGAGTAAAGCACTAATAAAACTTTGGTGCAGCAAGTGAGGGGAAGGAAGAAGGGGTAGTCCCCCCTCATATACAAGAAAATTTTTGTTCCTTTTAAGTTCTAATGTCGATTTTCATTTTTGTTTGAAATTTTTTTGTTTGTTTTATGTATGTAATTGTGGACGGGTTTGTATATTGCTTATAGTTAGCACTTTAAATATAAATGTAAAAATTTTCAAAAAGATTATTAGAAAAAAAATCGGGAGCGATAAATCTGTGCAAAAAGTCATACAGCATGGTGCATCACGTTGTTGAAAAGAAAAATCCTTTATGCGTAGTGTATCTTTAGCGATGACTATTCGATTGAAAACCTACATTTGATTGTGTATATATTGTGCCTATGCCCTACTGTGAAAAAGTTACAATTAGTAAGGGAAAATGCTCTATCAGACATTATTATGTTAAACCTCCAAAACTTTTTTGTTTGCAGATGAAAACTATAAAAGAACAAAATAAATATTTTTTATTGAAGATAGGGGGAAAGTTTATGCGCCAATATGAAAGAAAATGGCTACGATATAATACGATGGAACGGATATAAAGCGAATGCAATAACTGCTCATTTTCGTTCAAGAATCGGTAACTTTGTCCCTCCGTCGGAGGTGTGTTCAGTCTTGGCTAAAACTTTGAAGTCATTTGTTCTCTACTTAAGATTTTGAACCCAGGACGTTTTTGCTTAGTAGACTAAACCAGAATATTCCCCCTTTTTCTCTCAGCTTTCGTCAGGA
Organism: Artemia sp. Qi Xiang Cuo; assembly: GCF_049724085.1. Taxonomy (NCBI): domain Eukaryota; kingdom Metazoa; phylum Arthropoda; class Branchiopoda; order Anostraca; family Artemiidae; genus Artemia; species Artemia sp. Qi Xiang Cuo. Next base: position 45,819,019 of record NC_142805.1, read on the forward strand.
TTGTAGATAACCGCGTTCCTTTGTTTGTTTCTTTATCTCTTCTTTTTAGCGGCATCTTGGAGCAATGGGAACAGGAAATATGTTGGGATCGATGAAAGGTATTGAAGATTCGTTCAATTTGCCTGGCTCTTTGAATATGCCAGTTAAGAATGCCAGCAACGTTCAAAACGCTGACCAGTTCCATAATGATGCAAACAGAAACAACTTGCGAGGTGATTCTTCTTCCGTGCTTTTAAGTGAAACATATGCAAGTGAAACATTGGTAAATTCTAAAGGAAAAATCCCGGATCAAATTAGTGTAAATATTTCTATTGAGGGTGATTCTGGGGTAGTTTCCCAAAATAGACCAATAGTAAACCAAGTTGAGAATCTGGACAATGTTCAAGTCAAGGGAATTAATGTTATCGCTAAGAAGTCCAAAATACATGACGGAACTGCAGTTTCTGCTGAATGGTCGCCAGAAAAAAAGGTCGATGGCCCATCTTCCAAACAAGTACATTTAGATGTTTCTGATCTCAATGCGGATGTCACTAGAATGCTCACATTACCCCATAAAGATGAAATAGCTATATTAGACCGTTTAATGCAAGAAAAAGAGACGTTACCTTTGAGACCCGTGTCAAAAAAACTAGAAATTCGGACAGTGATAGACACTCATACAAACAAAGTTCATGAAGCAGGGTTGTTAGTTGAAGATGGGATCAAATATTCTGTTTGTTTAAAATGTAACCGGCGATTCAAAAAAGTGAATGATTTAGTCCGACATCTTCGAATACACAATAAAGAAAAGCCATTTCATTGTAATAGATGTAATGCTGCTTTTTCGAATAATAGTGCGTTGAAAGAGCATGTACATATACACCAAGAACCTGGTTACGAATGTAATATTTGCGGAAAGAAGTTTTCTTATAAGCGGCTTCTGAGGTCTCATAGTTTGAAACACGATAACAAGAGTCTCCCCTGCTCCATCTGTAAAGTCTCTTTCCCAGATAAAGCTGAATTCTGTAATCATGTCTCGGAGCATAAAGCCAAAGCGAATGAAATGCTAGAAAATCCCATAAGGATCCAAGATAATTCGGAAAATGGTAAGTTTTTTTCCAATAGCGCTTTGACATAGAACTAACTTTCCAAATTAGGTTTTAAACAACCCTGATTAAAAAGTTACTCTCAAATCCCTAAAAGTTTTGTCAGTCGATTATTTGTTAGAAAAAGATTTCCCTTTCTTAATTCCCTTTTTTTTTCAGGTAACATTTTTCAAACATACGAAAAGAAAATTTATTTCTGGCTTTGATTTACCACTACAATCATGAAGCATATGGTGGGGGGAAATATGCATAATTTTTGTGAAAGTACTATATTGGCTTGAGCATAGAAAATGTTCCCTATAACGCTGGGTTAAAATGACGCATGGCTAAAAAAAAAAAAAATTAAAAGCGGCTTGCTGTTCAATTAAAAACAACAAAATTTTGAATGGCCAATGAGTCAATGAGTCATGGAATGAGTCAATGAGTCAATGAAAAGAGTCAATGATTGGCTTTGATTCTAAAATCTCAAAAAGTGTCAATGCATGTCTAACGCGGGACTGATACATTCAAGTTGTTTTTTCAACGATTTTCTGCTATTCAATAAAAGTCTGGGTGAAGTAAATTGGAAAAACTCAACAACTGAAATTATTCTCAGTGAAAATATGATACATCTACAGTGATGTTAAACGAGGCTGTATAGTATATGAGTTTCTATAGAGCTAACTTAACGAAAGAAAGATCTAAAGCTGAACTGGTCAGCCATGACAAAAACGAAGAGAGAAACAAAAATCTCAAGATGAAGAAACAGACGGGACTACGGCCAGTTGAAGAAAAAAACAAACTAAAACGAAGCGGGTATTTCACCTGTATAGAACAAGGCGTCTTCAAAGCTAAATATAGACGAAAAACAAAGATCAAATCTAAAATAATCTATAGCTATATATATATATATATATATATATATATATATATATATATATATATATATATATATATATATATATATATATATACTACTGCGGTTGAGGAACACAGAAGTATTTTTATACACAATTGCGAGAAATAAAACAAACCAATATGTATCTATGCAATTGATACTACTGCGATTGAGCACCACAGAAGAATTTGTATGCACAGTTGCGAGTTTGTTCAATGTTGCGAGTCTGGCTAAAACAAAAGAAAATGAATATAAAATTAATTATTTTGTTGCGAAATAATCCTTCTGTTTGGTTCCACTGCTGCAAGTCTCCTTGGTCTTATATTTAAACTAGTCTCCTGGTGATTTTGTAAAACCTTTTAACATTACTAGCTATGGGTTCACTTTTAAGAAGAATGTCATAAGTCGAGTCAATGTTTAAATTACTGTATCTCTATGTATTGAAAAACTAGTAAAGATGTGTTTTTTTATTTTATTTTAATGGATTATCTAGCCAATTGTGTCAAGCCCCTGACGTTAGAAATAGCTGTGGCATAATCAAATTGTACTTAGTAGTCAGGGTTGTGGAAAATGTGTTCTGCCAAAGCCGAAACGAAAGTTTCAGGAAAATTTCGAAGCGAAGGTTTCCGAAACGAACAAAAACCTTAGAGCCTTATCTATTGAGTTACGATGCTCAATAAACCGTTTAACAAACCCTTGGTGGACTCAGCCAAAGTAAAACTTAGTGCAAGAACAAGGAAATTGCTACCTAAATTCAGGTAAGGGAACTACCTAATTTGCCACGAGTCCGACTCTTTCCAGAATTCAGGAAGAAACTCAAGTGTCTAACTGATTCATAGCAAGTATCAACGTTATATTTACGTAAATTTGTTTAAGTCTTTTCACGAATTTTACGTAAAACGAATTGTTCGTAAATGCAACGCATTGCACTCCCGGTCGAACGCAGAGAATCAGGAGAGCAGCACCTGCGCTTCGCAGACCATTGGTGAGATGCGGATTTTTTTTTTTTTTTTAGTGTTCAACACACTTAAATGTTTAATCTAGTAATGTTATTCACACTTAGTTTCATTTTCGAATAAAAGAAGGAAAATTATTGCGAAGCGAGGGAACACAGCCATTGTCGATATAAAACTGGTCTTGCTGTATTGTTTTTTCTTACTTTCTATTTTTTTTTTCTAGGGTCGATTTCTGCTACTATTCAGACTGGAACTGCGCATAATGTTTCCTCGACCGCTATCGATTCTGCAAATTTGAAACTTAAAGACGGAGGTATATTTGTATGCCAACAATGTGGCAAATTCTTCCTGTCGAAGGCTGAATTAACTGCGCATATTACGTTTCATAACTCCAATGAAGTTTATGTGTGTGCCAACGACGGCTGTGGTGAAAAATTTGGAACCAAGACAGCTTTAAGGAAACATATGGACAAACATAATTTGAGAAACTACTTATGTCCTTACTGCCAAGAGATGTTTAAAACTTATTCTGGCTGCCGAAAGCACATAATGACTCATTTAGGTGAAGTAATTGAGAAAGGCAGGCCTTTTGAAAGTGCTCTCAGTGATAATGATGACAAACTTTGCTCGGAAGCTAAATACGAAGTGGCTATTGCCACATATCAGAAACAAACGTCCACACATGATGCAATGCAATGTTTGAGTAATGATAACAACTATCGGCAGGATAGGGTAGGTGTTGGTGTCCGTGATAGTACTGATCAGTCTGAGATAAATGCAACTTATAGTTTTAGCAAATGCAATGACACCTTGGATTCGGGTAGTAATTTATCAAGACATCTGTCTTGTGGTGATGGTCAACTTCTCAAGGATTGTGAATACTCTGACATTGATGTTCCACCCATTAATAAAGTAAATGTGCCGACTATTAACTATCCTGGAAATCTAATTGAAAATCAAGAAGAAACGGTTGACAATCTCGGCTCTGGATTGAAAAGAATGGACTCACCGAGTTTGCTCCGAGCTTTTCCCTTGAAAAAGCGACTTCAGCTAAGAAACAATAAAGTTAACACCGAAGAAGAAGAGGAAGAATTGATAATTGTTGGCTCTAATAAAAATAGTACAAATGAAAATAACGAAGCTGAATCTTTAATGTGGATTTCCCGGGAACAGCTTCTTCAAATATCACATTCAAACCCAAGGGACGCAATAAATAATGCGACCGAGAGCGAAGAAGGATATAGAATTGTTTTTGTCTGTGATAATGATCAGGCTGATGCTCAAGAACATATATATACTCGTGACAACAGCTTGGTTGTTGTACAGCAAAACTTAGAGCCTGTTCAAGTTGACAAGCATATAATATGCATTGAAGATGATGAGTTAGATGAAACCTGGTCGATCACTCAGTCAAGAAAATCGCGTAAAATGAAATCAAAGCAGACTAAGAAAATCTCTGATAGTAAGCGGTTTAAAGGGGATAAAGAGGTTTCCTTGGAAAGTACTTTTGCATGCAGTCTCTGTTCATTGTCGTTCAAGACACGTGCTGCAGCTACGAAACATCAAGATAAAATACATGCGGCTAAGAAGTGTCTTTTATGTTTCATGGATTTCCTTGATTCTGGTAATTTTTCTTTTGTTCTATAGTGCATAGTTTCGCTCGACATTGCTCATTCCCCTTGTAATCATCTCCCTTGGGAATCTCTCATCTCCTGGAGTTCTTTTTCATCAAAGTAATATGTTGAATCCTTCAAGCAAGAATTTGACTGCTGTATAAGTCTAAAAATGAAATTTTGTAAAGGACTAATTTCGTATCGTGAATGTTTGGTGTTCCGGGTGCCACCAAATAAATCATGAGATGAATGTTATGCCAACTAAAGGTTGTGACTGGTAATTGGTAAATTTTAAGGGGCAGCTAAAATGAAGTTTTTGAGCTTTTTGTGGGGACTGTATTTTTTTCAAGTATCTATAGATATAAAGCAAAATAAGGATTCAGGTTTGTACCTGAATAATGTGGCTTTACAATGGAATATGTCCCATAGTTTTTAAGCTGCAGCTTCTGAAACTTATTTTCCCAATCATGTCCAATTTCCCTCGCCTCCTAAAAAATCAATATACTTCCTCTGGTTGAATTCGGTAAGAGTGCAATATTTGATTTTAAGTGAGAATTGTGAGTATGATCTTTAGCAAGTTAAAAAAGTGCTATTCTGAAAAAAATCACATATTTTATGTATTGAGCACCAAGCATATTGCTAAGCATCGGTAGCAGTATCTTGAATGAGCCAAATTAAAAATTGCTTTTTGTGCAGAATAATCAACCTAAAACTTAAGAGGGAATTTTTATCCAAGTGCTATGAGCTAGAACTATTTCAAAGGAAAACTAAAAAAATGTACAAATGGTAATCCTTATGATTCATAATCAGGCTCATACTGAACATCATCCGGATAGTTTTACATTGTTAGAATGCTTTTCACGATTTTGTGGTTGATTAATTTGACATGTATTATTTCCATTATTCATTTTTTTAAACAGGCACCAATACAAAATCGTATTAGATTCAGTTATTCTTGTTTTCTTCCTACAAGGGAAGGTAAACATTTTAACAGATCCAGATCTATGGACAACGGCCTCTGCAAAGGGTTGGCTCGACCTTTTCGGGGTACCTGCAAGACTAGGGACCTTGCGGTCAACTCTATTCCCACTTGAGGAGTGGCGCCCCTCGAGGAAATTACAGCTTTGTAAACGACACAACATTCGGACGGGATTCTGATTAATGGACAATTCTTCTGGGCTTGTTATGTTTCAATGGGTATCTTTGGGCTGAAAAACATCTTCATAGCTAATTCATCTACTATGGGCTGCCTCCCCGTAGTAGCATAATACTTGTAGGCATGAATATATAATGAGTCGGAGGTAATAGGCTTGAGAATGTCTGTGCAGGATTTCGAATCTTGTTTATAGGAGAGCATCGCCAAGTGCTGAAGACCATGTCTTGATGAAGATGGGCCCAAGATTACACAAAGCCTGCATTCAACTGGAGGTCCCAGGGACTTTTTGCTGTCCGGTTCTAAGCCGGCTTAAGCACTTCGGTGTAGACTTGAAAAGATATGTGATCCCCGTCCTGCACTGGTATCCGGGATCATTGCTTTTCCTGAGGCGAAAATAATTTCAATGATTTAAAGAACATGAAAATTGGAACTTGGAATGTTATGACATTAAAAAATGACTATCGTATCGACATTTTGACTGACGAATTCAGACGATTCGAACTAGATTTATTAGGAATTTCAGAAACTCATATCCCAGGGGTAGGAAGCATGACATTAGGTGATATAGAATTTGTTTACTCAGGCAGGAAGGATGGGGTACATAGGCAGGGAGTAGGGCTCATGATGAATAAGGAAGCTACGGAGTCTTGTTTAGGCTGGGGAGGTATTAATAATAGAATACCAATTGCTCATATTGTGACTAAAAAGTTCAGGGTATCAGTTATAGTAGTATACGTCCCCGTAGAACCGACTGACGGAGATACTAGGGACTCAGATGAATTTTACGTACAGTTAAAGGAGCAAATAGACAAGGTCCCTGGTAGAAATATGATGTTTGTACTGAGATATCTTAATGCCCAGGCTGGTAGAAAGAGAGATAAATGTTATAAAAGTCGAGGTGAATTTGGGATAGGAAAAGAAAACAGCAATTGATGCAGACTTTTGCAATTGTTTAAGCAAAACAATATTGATATAACAAATGCAGTATTTGGTCATAAGATGGCTCATAAGTTAACATGGTATTCACGTGATGGTAAGACAGCAAACCTTATTGATTATGTTATAGTAAACCGAAGACTGGCAGGATCAATACAAGATACTAGGGTATATAGGAGTGCTATTTTTGATGTTAAAAGTAAAGATCACCATCTAGTAGTGTCAATGGTTAATTTAAAACTGAAATATCGGAAGGGTAACTACGTCCTGGGAAGTTATGATGTTGGTAGACTCCAGAATGAGAATTTGACAATAACTTTCGAGGAGCAGTTGAATACTAAACTGGCGATTTTCAAATTTGACAATGTAGAAGATGGTTGGAATAATTCTAGAAAAATAATTTGTGAAGTTGCTGAAGGTGTATTAGGGAAGAAAGCTAGAACTGCAGCCAAGAATATTAGTGAAAAGGCTTTATGTTTAATAGAAAGGCGAAAGGACTTGAACAAGAATTATCTGAGTGATAGATCGTATGAAAATAAAGGGAATGTAAAGAAAGTGGAGAAAGCAGTAAAGTATGAAGTAAGGTGGAGTGAAGTGGAGGCCATGGATAAAATTGCCGAGGATTTGGAAGATGCAGCTAGACAGCATAACAGTAAAATATTGTACTGGCATGTTAAGAAATTCAGAGGGAGTAGTCAATCCGGACTTGTCCCAGTTAAAGATAGGAATGGGGTCGCAATTAGCTATAAGGAAAAAACTAAAGAGAGATGGGCCGAACATTTTGAGAACTTGCTTAACCGAGCTAGAGATGCAGGAAAAAATATAGATGAAAATGATAAAGTTCGTGATACTTTGGATGTGAAGGAAGATTTGTTTTGTGAGGAGGAATTAGCAACAGTACTAAAAGGATTAAAGAATAATAAGGCTCCAGGTGCTGATGGGGTGGTAAATGAGTTTCTTAAATATGGTGGCTCTGAGCTCAGAAATAAATTATTGAAGATTTTGAATATGATTTTTGAAAAAGGGGAAGTACCTAATGAATTTAGGAAAACCTTAATTAAGCCACTTTATAAGAAAGGTGATAAAAGTGAGTGTGGTAATTATCAAGGCATTAGTCTGGTCTCTGTAAGTAGCAAATTGCTTAGTAATATGATACTTTTTAGACTGAGAGATGCTGTAGACAATGTTTTAAGAGAAGAACAGTGCGGTTTTAGAAAAGGTAGAGTATGTGACGACCAGATTTTCACTCTTAGGTTAATAATTGAGAAGTGCCTGAGTTTTCAAACACCTTTGGTCCTCAGTTTTATAGATTACGAGCAAGCGTTCGATTCTGTTGATAGAAGAGCTTTATTAAAGGTTTTATCCTTGTATGATATACCAGACAAATACATTAAAGTGATTAGTGCTATGTACGAGAATAACACTGCTGCGAATAAGGTAGGAAATGAGGTTAGCAGCTGGTTTTGTATTAAATCAGGAGTTAAGCAGGGCTGTGTTCTATCCCCCTTTATATGGATTATTTTGATGGACTTTTTTTTAAGGAGCACAGGAAAGGCAATGGGAGACCACGGAATCAAATAGAGAGGAAACAGTCTGCTGGACTTAGATTATACTGATGATTTAAGCATCCTAAATAAAAGTGTGAGTAAAATGAATGAACTTTTAGAGGTTTTGTGAGTTCAGGGTGCTAGAATAGGTTTAAAAATAAATGCTAAGAAGACTAAGTCACTAAGGCTAGAAATAAGTGAAGATGAAAAGGTGACGTTGGGTGATGAAAACATTGATCAGGTGGGCAGCTTCACTTACCTTGGTAGTATTATTAGTAAAGATGGTAGGAGCAGTGAAGATGTTAAAAATAGAATAGCCAAGGCTCAGGGTGTTTTTTCACAGTTAAAAAAAATCTGGAAGAATAGGAAGATAAGTCTGCAAACTAAGATTAGAATATTAGAAGCTACAGTGATGACGGTGGTCAAATATGGCTCTGAAGCATGGGCGCTCCGAAAAGCGGATGAACATTTACTAGATGTTTTCCAGATAAATTGCTTAAGGATTGTTCTGGGTACCCGGCTGACTGACCGTATTTCAAACAATAGGCTATACGAAAAATGTGGTTCAATACCGCTCTCTAGGGCTATAATGAAAAAAAGGTTGAGGTGGTTAGGGCACGTTGTGCGGATGAAGGATGACAGATTGCAAAAGATTGTTCTTTTCGGCCAACCATCTAGGGCTAAACGGAAAGCAGGTTGTCCCCGTCTGGGGTGGGAGGACGTCATAAAGAAAGATTGCGGTGAGTTGTTAGTAGTAGTAGTAGTATATATATATATATATATATATATATATATATATATATATATATATATATATATATATATATATATATATATATACGAGGGGCGTTCAAAAAGTTCGTAGAACTGCATACAAAACCTTATTTCATAAAAACAAAACCATCACTACTTTTCAATATAGTCTCCCTTAACTTCAACGCACTTAGATCACCGGTGCTCAAGTGCCGCAATTCCAGCTTGGAAGAAGTCTTGTGACTGGGAATTGAACCACTGATCCACGGCAGATATCAGCTCCTCATCGTCACCAAAACGCTTTCGACGAAGGTCGGACTTCATGGCACGAAACAGGTGGAAGTCGCTTGGGGCCAGATCCGGACTGTAGGGTGGGTGAGCCAACTGTTCGAAGCCCATATGATTGATTGTGGCTTGTGCCACGCGGCTCTTGTGCACCGGCGCATTGTTATGAAGAAGGAGAACACCACAAGTCAGCATTCCTCACCTCTTAGTCTTGATTGCCTGACGCAACTTAACCATCCGATCCGAGTAATAGGCACCAGTGATGGTAGACCTTCTGGGCAAGTAGTCGATTAGCATCGAATTCCAAAAGACTGATGTCATGACCTTGCCTGCAAAGGACTGGGTCCGAAACTTCCTTGGAGGCGGCGAGTCACTGTGTTTCCACTGCTTGGAGGTGATCTTGCTCTCAGGGTCCCAGTGGTGTACCCATGTCTTGTCTCCAGTTACAGGTCACAAATAGAAGTCTACTGGGTCTCGCCTGTAGAGCTTGAGAAGTTGTGAACTGAGCTGCATCTGCTGCTGTCGATCTTGCAATTGACGATTTTAAGGCACCCAACTGGCGGACACTTTGGAAAGACGAAGATGGTCGTGAATAATGTTGAAAACGCTCCCTTCGGAAATGCCAACTTCGGTTGCAACTTCTTTGACCTTTAAACGACGATCAGCTATGACAAGGTCTTCCACACGCCGGATGACCTCCGGGGTCGTCACTTCCAAAGATTGACCGGACCTTGGGTCGTCTTCCAGGGATTGACGGCCCCGCTTGAACTCTGCGGCCCATTTGGCGACCGTGGAATACTTGGGAGCATCTTGCTGGTACACCTTGGCCAACCGATCTGTGATTTATTTAGCCGAAGAACCTTCTTTGACAAGGAATTTGATCACTGCTCTGTACTCGATCAGTGACAAATCCATTTCTACAGTGATGCAATGACTTTGGAGTCTTCTTATATCTGAAAGAACAAAGCAAAATGAACAGTTTTCAGGCTGTGAATATCATTTACCTAGATAAGCATGCATGCAGGGTTAGACCTTATTTCTTCATTTCTAAGTGTTCCGCTCTACGAACTTATTGAACGTCCCTCGTATAGATATGTATATATATATATATATATATATATATATATATATATATATATATATATATATATATATATATATATATATATATATATATATATATATATATTCAAAAATACCTTTTTTTCTCTCCTTGGATTTAGTCAGCGTTGCCAGTCAATTTTCCAATTGAATGCAAGGTTTGATTATGACAAATTAGGTTAGATTTGGTTAGCCGAGGTCAGGTTGGTTTAGGTTAGCTTAAGTTAGGTTTACAACCCATTTCTGATATTTAGAACCAAATTTAACCTAATCTAAACTTACATAATCTAACCCAACTTTAATATCAGGGCCGTATCCAGGATTTTTTTTTCGGGGGGCGGGGTTAAAAAAACTCATAACAAATGTTTATATACATTTTTGTTACGTTTTTACGAGTCAGAAAAACATTTCCCCCCCCTCCAAGCCTCCCTAGATACGGTCTTAATATATATATATATATATATATATATATATATATATATATATATATATATATATATACGTATATGTATATATATATATATATATATATATATATATATATATATATATATGTATATATATATATATATATATATATATATATATATATATATATATATATATATATATATATATATATATATATATATATATATATATATATATATATATATATATACATATATATATATATATATATTAGTCTATATATAATCATATGTCCCCTACCTGTAATATCAGCTTTGCGTACTGAAATCAGTAACATATTCGCGCGCATATTCATGTAACTTTCTTTTATTACTATTATTTTGCTTTGGTTTTCAATTTGATTTCAAATTTACTAATTTAGGTGACTTTAAGAAACATCTACAAGAGCAACATAAAGAAGGACCTGAGGTTTTTACTTGTTGTGAACAAGCATTTAGGGACTACCAAGGCTTTTCTCAACATTTTTTAACAGTTCATGCTGCAGAAGAAGAACCGGGACCTACGGTTGTTGTGAGTATTTCGCTTTATTTCTCTTTAGTAGATTGTGAGTATTTCGCTTTATTTCTCTTTAGTAGATTTTAACCCTTTCATTTTAACTTGTGCATCTATGACCCTACAAGAGCTCATACCATATTTCGTACCTTTATACCTCTTAGTCTACAAAGCAAATAATTTCTTTTGTTCCTGTCTGGAGATATAAGTCTGTCTTCTGTTTGGGAAAACTAGTATATTTTTCCCCATCAAGTAAATGAGTCACTCGTCACAGTGAATGAGGTCATGAATAAAATAGATGTTTATCTAGTGTCTATAATGCTTGACCCTGTTTCATACTGCAAATCTATCTGGAACTGTCTTCTGGGGGGGGGGGTCATCAAAGTATGTGTTGATCCCATCTAGTGAGGGTTCAATAGCTTCGTAAAACTTGGCGATGAAAGTATGCAAAGCACCGGCTAAAAATCATGCTATTTTGACGTGCCTGGAGTTGTGAGAAAGGTATGGTTTATTTGTTAATTTTCGCAACATTTTTAGTACCTATGAAGGAGGCAAGAGGCTCCCTGATTTAACGGAATCTCCAATCTTCCCTTTATTTTTTATATAATTTGACTTTCCAAATTTTTATATCGAAATTAGCCGTGGACAAAAAGTAGAAAAAAGAGTCTAATTGCCAATTAGACAGTCAGTTAATTATTAATTATGTAAACTCTAATTGTTTGATTGTGTTAGTTTCAAATGGTCATTTAGCGTAATTAAATCATAATAAAAATGAAGAACCACTAAGTTTTAATGATAATTACAGAGGACAGAAAACATTGTAATTAAAAAGGGTTTTCGGCCTGGAAAAAAACGAACGGGAATTTATTGTAAGATTCTGCCATATTTTGATGTAGTTTGGGTCAAGAGAAGAAAATTTATTTGAATGGCCCCATTGTCTCCCAAGAAGATTTGACAATATCACAGATGTATTACCTGAATAGGTCCCATATAGTATAGAAACACCTTACAGTTCACGAATAGGTAATTAGCCGCCATTCATCTAATAGGAATGACAAAATAAATGCTAGAAGCAAATCGGATTAGATATTCAGATCGAAGCAACCGGTTTCGCTCCTCTGTCAATATGCTCCAACCTAATTGGGAACCTGTTGGCAAGGCCGTACCCAGGATTTTTTTTCGGATTGGGTTTTACTCAAAGATTTTTTTTCAATGGGGGGTTTACACAAAAAAAAACTCAAAAAATACATACAAAATGTATTTATGTCCTATTTTGTTACATTTTTAAAAGTCAAACAAACATTTCGGGGGGGGGGGGGTTCAAACCCCCCGAATCCCCCCTCTGGGTACGGCCTTGGCTGGTGGTATGAAAGAAAAAGTGTAACGACGTCAGAACACAAGCTGTCTGTAGTCTATTATAACTTGACATGCCTATAGGTAGTGCCTTGTTAATAGTCAAGGAAACTCCATCAAACACGCGATTTTGCGACAAGCCTACAGCCGAAACTTGTACCAAATGCACAATCCAAAAAGAATTTTAAAGCAAATTTCAAAAACGCAGTGATGGATGAAGCTAAATCATACCTATTGAAGGATTGCAAAGTTGACGTCTTACATTGAAAGAAAAAAACCGTAAACGGCAGTAAAATAACATACCAAAAACTAGCAGAGAAAACATTAAGACACAAGAAGAATTTTTTATGAACAAGTGATTTTATCTGTGATAAATAACACAGATTTTGCAGAAAATTATTGTTACTGATTGTGAATCTAGTTTCAATTCAATTACTTGAAACGGCCTCTTTTTCAAATCCAGTTGTGCTGCTGAATCTTGTGACTTGCGCTGAATGTTTACTTCATATGCCCTTTCATCGTGTGAATTCTGTCTTCATAAAGACCTATGTTTGATTCCATTAGTTTGCACAAGTTGTGTTGTATAAATTTTGTTCAACTTGGATTTCAAATTATCACAAGTAATGTCATATTGTTCTGTTTTTCTTTGTAATTTTTTTCGAACTCCCTCATTTGGTTTTGAGGTCTTGGAAAACTGCGCAGCCTTTGGTTCCGCTTCATGTCACGGTGAAAACCGTAGGGGCTTTTGCTATATTTTCTTTTTCTTTTTTTTTATAGCCTATGAATATATTTTTCCTTCTTTGGCGTTTAACTAGTCAGAGCGTTTCGTTGGTTTGATGTACTGATTTTTGTTTTAGGATCTAGGACATTCTGGGTAGGATCAATTTGTTGTAGTTTAGCTAGTGTCTTCTTGATTTCTTAAATTCGAAAGTACGCCGAGCGCATTTTCCATAATGGTGTGGAATTTGTCTCTGTCTCTCTTCTCTGTCTCTCTCTTTCTCTCTCTCCCCCTCTTTCTCTCTCTAGCTCTCTTTCTCTTTATTTTTAGCAAACAAGAAGTAAAAAACCAAAAACTTAAAAATAGAAGTGTTCAAAGGGATATACACCAAATTGGGGTATATCTACGGGATGTATCAAGTTAAAATAATCTTAATCCAAAGGATATTTCTTCTCTGACAAACCGGATTCTATACCCGAAAGTAGATTTCTTATAGCAATTTTTTTTTTTTACTGTTTTGGAGTTTAGCTACAATTGAATTGCTGGAATCAGTTTTTAAAAAATGCTTATTCTCAAACACAATTCAACTGACTCAAGATGCTCTGCACTATTAGGTGTAGTAGCCAACATATTTCTCTACATTAGCACTTGTGGTAGTTAACAAAATTCTAATTCAAATCTGCTCCAACTGTAAGTATATCTTCGAGCTCAAGTTTTTGAGGCACATAAATATCTGGTAGTCCTGATCAGCGTCTAACAAGTAGATATAATTTTATTAATTAGTAAGCAATTACTTGTTGTACTTACGTATCAAGTTTAATTTAGTCTTAATTTTGTTCTAATAAACATTGAAACCACTAATTTTTGTACGCTTATAACTTTATAACCCTGTTTCTGACACGAAACGTAATTCCCTTTCTAAGATTTCATGATCGAAACCCAAACAGTATGAGAAACTGATAAGAGGGGAAACTAATTTTGTTCCTAAGAACATGTACAACCAATGCCACCTAGCATTACCAAAAAAATAACAAAGTTAGTTATAAAAGCACAAATAGAAACATTAGTTTTTCTTATGTTTGTTTTTTTTAGCTGACCTATTTTTCAAACACTAACGTAACTTTTAGGGCCGGATTTAAACCTTTGGCCTTCTTTGCCCAAGCGTTCTTACCGCTCCGTTTTTGCGAGATTTTCGGGGAAATCCCCGAACATTGGGGGGATAGTGGAAGCGCTGAACAGAATGCAACTGAGTAGCCAAAAGTAATGAAAGAGAGGAGTGATTCTGAATTCTCAGCTGCCATTCTTGGGAAACATCTAACAGTTTATATGATTTTCGGGGAAATCCCCGAACAGTGGGGGGATAGTGGAAGCGCTGAACAGAATGCAACTGAGTAGCCAAAAGTAATGAAAGAGAGGAGTGATTCTGAATTCTCAGCTGCCATTCTTGGGAAACATCTAACAGTTTATATGATTTTCGGGGAAATCCCCGAACATTGGGGGGATAGTGGAAGCGCTGAACAGAATGCAACGGAGTAGCCAAAAGTACTGAAAGAGAGGAGTGATTCTGAATTCTCAGCTGCCATTCTTGGGAAACATCTAACAGTTTATATGATTTTCGGGGAAATCCCCGAACATTCGGGGGATAGTGGAAGCGCTGAACAGAATGCAACTGAGTAGCCAAAAGTAATGAAAGAGAGGAGTGATTCTGAATTCTCAGCTGCCATTCTTGGGAAACATCTAACAGTTTATATGATTTTCGGGGAAATCCCCGAACATTCGGGGGATAGTGGAAGCGCTGAACAGAATGCAACTGAGTAGCCAAAAGTAATGAAAGAGAGGAGTGATTCTGAATTCTCAGCTGCCATTCTTGGGAAACATCTAACAGTTTATATGATTTTCGGGGAAATCCCCGAACATTGGGGGGATAGTGGAAGCGCTGAACAGAATGCCACTGAGTAGCCAAAAGTAATGAAAGAGAGGAGTGATTCTGAATTCTCAGCTGCCATTCTTTGGAAACATCTAACAGTTTATATGATTTTCGGGGAAATCCCCGAACATTCGGGGGATAGTGGAAGCGCTGAACAGAATGCAACTGAGTAGCCAAAAGTAATGAAAGAGAGGAGTGATTCTGAATTCTCAGCTGCCATTCTTGGGAAACATCTAACAGTTTATATGATTTTCGGGGAAATCCCCGAACATTCGGGGGATAGTGGAAGCGCTGAACAGAATGCAACTGAGTAGCCAAAAGTAATGAAAGAGAGGAGTGATTCTGAATTCTCAGCTGCCATTCTTGGGAAACATCTACCAGTTTATATGATTTTCGGGGAAATCCCCGAACATTGGGGGGATAGTGGAAGCGCTGAACAGAATGCAACTGAGAAGCCAAAAGTAATGAAAGAGAGGAGTGATTCTGAATTCTCAGCTGCCATTCTTGGGAAACATCTAACAGTTTATATGATTTTCGGGGAAATCCCCGAACATTGGGGGGATAGTGGAAGCGCTGAACAGAATGCAACTGAGTAGCCAAAAGTAATGAAAGAGAGGAGTGATTCTGAATTCTCAGCTGCCATTCTTGGGAAACATCTAACAGATTATATGATTTTCGGGGAAATCCCCGAACCTTGGGGGGATAGTGGAAGCGCTGAACAGAATGCAACTGAGTAGCCAACAGTAATGAAAGAGAGGAGTGATTCTGAATTCTCAGCTGCCATTCTTGGGAAACATCTAACAGTTTATATGATTTTCGGGGAAATCCCCGAACATTCGGGGGATAGTGGAAGCGCTGAACAGAATGCAACTGAGTAGCCAAAAGTAATGAAAGAGAGGAGTGATTCTGAATTCTCAGCTGCCATTCTTGGGAAACATCTAACAGTTTATATGATTTTCGGGGAAATCCCCGAACATTGGGGGGATAGTGGAAGCGCTGAACAGAATGCAACTGAGTAGCCAAAAGTAATGAAAGAGAGGAGTGATTCTGAATTCTCAGCTGCAATTCTTGGGAAACATCTAACAGTTTATATGATTTTCGGGGAAATCCCCGAACATTGGGGGGATAGTGGAAGCGCTGAACAGAATGCAACTGAGTAGCCAAAAGTAATGAAAGAGAGGAGTGATTCTGAATTCTCAGCTGCCATTCTTGGGAAACATCTAACAGTTTATATGATTTTCGGGGAAATCCCCGAACATTCGGGGGATAGTGGAAGCGCTGAACAGAATGCAACTGAGTAGCCAAAAGTAATGAAAGAGAGGAGTGATTCTGAATTCTCAGCTGCCATTCTTGGGAAACATCTAACAGTTTATATGATTTTCGGGGAAATCCCCGAACATTGGGGGGATAGGGGAAGCGCTGAACAGAATGCAACTGAGTAGCCAAAAGTAATGAAAGAGAGGAGTGATTCTGAATTCTCAGCTGCCAGTCTTGGGACACATCTAACAGTTTATATGATTTTCGGGGAAATCCCCGAACATTGGGGGGATAGTGGAAGCGCTGAACAGAATGCAACTGAGTAGCCAAAAGTAATGAAAGAGAGGAGTGATTCTGAATTCTCAGCTGCCATTCTTGGGAAACATCTAACAGTTTATATGATATTCGGGGAAATCCCCGAACATTGGGGGGATAGTGGAAGCGCTGAACAGAATGCAACTGAGTAGCCAAAAGTAATGAAAGAGAGGAGTGATTCTGAATTCTCAGCTGCCATTCTTGGGAAACATCTAACAGTTTATATGATTTTCGGGGAAATCCCCGAACATTGGGGGGATAGTGGAAGCGCTGAACAGAATGCAACTGAGTAGCCAAAAGTAATGAAAGAGAGGAGTGATTCTGAATTCTCAGCTGCCATTCTTGGGAAACATCTACCAGTTTATATGATTTTCGGGGAAATCCCCGAACATTGGGGGGATAGTGGAAGCGCTGAACAGAATGCAACTGAGTAGCCAAAAGTAATGAAAGAGAGGAGTGATTCTGAATTCTCAGCTGCCATTCTTGGGAAACATCTAACAGTTTATATGATTTTCGGGGAAATCCCCGAACATTGGGGGGATAGTGGAAGCGCTGAACAGAATGCAACTGAGTAGCCAAAAGTAATGAAAGAGAGGAGTGATTCTGAATTCTCAGCTGCCATTCTTGGGAAACATCTAACAGTTTATATGATTTTCGGGGAAATCCCCGAACATTCGGGGGATAGTGGAAGCGCTGAACAGAATGCAACTGAGTAGACAAAAGTAATGAAAGAGAGGAGTGATTCTGAATTCTCAGCTGCCATTCTTGGGAAACATCTAACAGTTTATATGATTTTCGGGGAAATCCCCGAACATTGGGGGGATAGTGGAAGCGCTGAACAGAATGCAACTGAGTAGCCAAAAGTAATGAAAGAGAGGAGTGATTCTGAATTCTCAGCTGCCATTCTTGGGAAACATCTAACAGTTTATATGATTTTCGGGGAAATCCCCGAACATGCGGTGGCGAGTGGACGCGCTGAAGAGAATGCACCTGAGTAGCCAAAAGTAATGAAAGAGAGGAGTGATTCTGACTTCTCAGCTGCCATTCTTGGGAAACCTCTAACAGTTTATATGATTTTCGGGGAAATCCCCGAACATTCGGGGGATAGTGGAAGCGCTGAACAGAATGCAACTGAGTAGCCAAAAGTAATGAAAGAGAGGAGTGATTCTGAATTCTCAGCTGCCATTCTTGGGAAACATCTAACAGTTTATCTGATTTTCGGGGAAATCCCCGAACATTCGGGGGATAGTGGAAGCGCTGAACAGAATGCAACTGAGTAGCCAAAAGTCATGAAAGAGAGGAGTGATTCTGAATTCTCAGCTGCCATTCTTGGGAAACATCTAACAGTTTATATGATTTTCGGGGAAATCCCCGAACATTGGGGGGATAGTGGAAGCGCTGAACAGAATGCAACTGAGTAGCCAAAAGTAATGAAAGAGAGGAGTGATTCTGAATTCTCAGCTGCCATTCTTGGGAAACATCTAACAGTTTATATTATTTTCGGGGAAATCCCCGAACATTGGGGGGATAGTGGAAGCGCTGAACAGAATGCAACTGAGTAGCCAAAAGTAATGAAAGAGAGGAGTGATTCTGAATTCTCAGCTGCCATTCTTGGGAAACATCTAACAGTTTATATGATTTTCGGGGAAATCCCCGAACATTCGGGGGATAGTGGAAGCGCTGAACAGAATGCAACTGAGTAGCCAAAAGTAATGAACGAGAGGACTGATTCTGAATTCTCAGCTGCCAGTCTTGGGAAACATCTAACAGTTTATATGATTTTCGGGGAAATCCCCGAACATTCGGGGGATAGTGGAAGCGCTGAACAGAATGCAACTGAGTAGCCAAAAGTAATGAAAGAGAGGAGTGATTCTGAATTCTCAGCTGCCATTCTTGGGAAACATCTAACAGTTTATATGATTTTCGGGGAAATCCCCGAACATTCGGGGGATAGTGGAAGCGCTGAACAGAATGCAACTGAGTAGCCAAAAGTAATGAAAGAGAGGAGTGATTCTGAATTCTCAGCTGCCATTCTTGGGAAACATCTAACAGTTTATAAGGGTCCACGGAATTCCTGTGTCGTTTTAAAATCACTGTTCTGTGAATAGGCAGCGCGGCGGTGGAGTGCATCTGGCACTTGACGATAAATCACAGCAATCCAGTTTTTGTTAAGAAAAAAAATCACTCTGTGATAATTTTCTGCGCCCCTAGGTCCGGGCCTAGTTGGCCTATTAGTAAATCCTGGCCTGGTAGTCTTAACTATTCTATAAAAAATAAAAGTGAGCCTGCTACCTGTAAATCGAAGGTCATATCCAGATAAACACCTATAGAAGAAATTGAAATTTAACTTCTTTTGAGCTTTCTTAGTTCTGTCATGGATCAGACATATGTTAAAACACCGGCAATTGGCTGCTCTCTTTCCAGGCTCTCCTCTTGAAACTGATATCAGCCAATACCCAGTTTAAGCAGCTTTTTATTCATTACATGTTAATGCTCCTTGAAAACCAATTAGAATTACTGTTAATCTGACATACTTCTTACATACTTGTCACTTTCTAATTACATTGAATTATTTTTCAGACTGTAGAAATACCATCCATCCCTCAGCAAGAAATTGCCTCTGTGCCAGCTCAGCTCCAATTTTCTCTACCGCTAGCTAGTGAGAAGAAAAATATTTGCTCTGTTTGTAATTCCTCGTTCAAGAAGCTGAGTGACCTTGAGCGTCATACGGCGAGGCACGGCATTGGCAGAGACTATTTTTGTGAAATATGCAGCAGAACTTTTCGTCATAAAAGCTCCTATTTAAAGCATATGAAGAATTATGTGCATAGAACGCCAGACATTAAGTGCAAATATTGTGGAGCTGCCTTTTATTCATATGCCACTTTCAATGCCCACACTAAAGACTGTTCGTATCCAAGAAAATGCAGTTGTGGTGCTGAATTTAGTGATTTTGCAGATTACTCCCTCCATCTAGCATTTCACAGTATCGATTCTACTCAACCTTTATCACATGACATGCAAAGTGATTCTATATTTCAAGAAAGATGCTTGTCTCATTTAGAATCTGATCATTATCAGCCCCTTAGAGCTGAAAAGTCATTAAATCAACTGGAGACATATAGTTTGGAGACTATTTCAGAGCCTGGTAGTTCTGTTGCTGCAGTTCCAGGTGAATTAGTTGCTATTTCAGATAAAGACGCAAATGCACAACCGTACAAATTTAACTTGGGTCATCATACAGCTAGTGATTACAATGCAATGCCTATGAATTTGAGTCAATACACAGTTGACGTACCAGCTCATCAAAACGGACACGGTAAGTACAAAGAAACACTGCAGGTGCACAGATAGGAGCTACAAAATTATCCTTCCCATTATCTGATTGGTCCGAACGATCCCGTCTAATTAAATGTTCGCCATAAATTGGGATTTTTTCTTGTGGAGGCATTTGCACCGATGAATGCAACCATATTTCCTGAGGTTATATTTCCAGATCATACAATCATGGATGCACATAGGTCTGATCATTTGGAGGGGACAGGAGGTAAAAGTTAGAATTACGAAAAAATGTATTCTGAGGTTAAAATTTCACATTTTCCGCGCGAAAATATCTTTTGTACCGTTTTTATGGGGAGGGGGGGGGGAGGAGGATGTACCTCCTTATCTCATTTCGGAGGAACCTTTTGGTTGTTTTGTAATTTGCTTCTTTTTTTGTGAATGTAACAAATAGTTGAATACTGGTGCATTATATAGTCACATCTAAAAAGTCAAGTTTGGTTAATGCTAATAAAATAAAATAAAATAGGATGAATATATAAGTTTAGAAACAAATTTGGGCTACTTATTTGCACATTGGGGGGAAGGGGGTAAAACATAGCATATATTAAATACGTAACCTAACCTAACTTAGGTACCTTTTTCCTCCCCCTAAACCCCAAAAAACAACAGTTTAAATATCGTAAAGGCAATGAAAAACACACTTTGCATTGCATTTCTCGATAGCGGTCTCTTGCAATTAACCCGTCTGGCGGGTTTTTCGTGACTGGTTTCCTTGTAAAATATATAAAAGTGACCATATAACGCACCAGTACCAATAGTTGATTATGGGACACGATAATAGAATTCTGGAATGTATCAATTAATTAAGATTGAGAAACAAAATCATTAGAGGCATATTTTTCTTATTAAAAGAAAAACATACTAATAATAGAAAAAGGATTCCAGCTAGGGAAAAAATCACAAAATATATCGTCCAAAATGGATTGACCAGAGAAAACCAGTAAAAACATAAACCTACTAAAGTTGCGTTTCTATTGGACTTTTTTTTCTGAGAAGACCATCTCATTCACAAGTTTTTGAACGGTTTCTGCAAAAAAGCAACGTTTCCGTTCCAGAACAAATGCAAGTTACCTTTTCTGAATATCAAAAGAATAAGGACATTACAGAAAAGACCAAGCAAGACGGCAAGAAAAGCTACTGCTAAAAACAAACATTAGATATCGTTAGAGCATGAAGAATCACTAGGAATGGCATTCGTAGGCTAAAATGCCATTTTGCTGTACGCATTGCGAGTAAAAGGTTCCTATGTTTCAAGATTTATGTCTTTGAGTATTCTCAATAAAACAAATATTTCTATAATTTTGGAGTATAAACTAGTGTATTAAATCCGATAATTGTTGTTAATGCTAAGAAAGAAAAGGTGAAACTATCCATCATAAAATTGTGAAATTTCACAATAAAAGTTGCTGAATCAATGTAATTTAAATCCACAAATGTACCATTGATAGCAAAATTAGCTTTGCCTTGTTGATCATTGTCCCCAAAGTCGTGGCTAAAATGCTCTTGGTGGCGGATTGGACTGTTTTGATTGGCCAAGGGCACCCAAGTAATTTAATCGGAGGCGCCCCAAGAAATAATCGGTATCGGTCTATTTTTCGGACTTCTTTAGTTTTTGTTTCCTTGTGATAGGCTTGTGTACGGAATTAGGCATTTCATATTCTATACTTTCCATTTGATCGTCGATGTTGATTGCCATATCGGAATACTGTTTTATGATAACAGTTGGCCATCGTAACTTCACTGCGATGTGCCAACGAACTTATCGATATTTAATTGCAGTCGAAAGGACCTAATTCTCCATAAGTGGCAAGTCATCTTAGCGGTACTCCCCCCCTCCTTAAAAACTTAAAAGTTTCCAGTTTATGGGCGTTTCTTATCCTGATTATCAAATAATCTTCTTTACCTATCCCCCCCCCCAAAAGAAAATCCTGTGTACATGCCTGCTCGTAACATATTGCTCCTAATCAAGCTTCTTTACCGTGTGTGGTCATATAATGGATTGTTAAAATTGTGTATGTTTGCTCTTCATCTTGAAACACATCTCCAGCCACCCGCGTATTTATTTAAGTTAAATTATGCAATTACTGATATTGGCTATTCATATCCACAAAGAAGATCTGCTCCTGAAACCTAATCATATCCACACAAGCTGCCCTCTCTGCTACTAAAAGATGTCTGCCTAATTAACCCCACTTTCTTTACAATAAATTTCCTAAACGGATCCAGTATCTATTTGAAGATAAAAGTTAATGGGTAGACAGTAATTGAGTATACTTACAAGCCTCTTTTTGAGCTTGTATTTATTTGGTGAACATGCTGGAAGCAAAAGCATGGAAGATATGGGAGATTTATCCCCAAATAATGATTATTGAATACTATTGCTCACTCCCCAGTAACAGTTTTGGTTTTGATCAAAATGTTCAGAAATAAGGATTTGAAAAAAACTCCTGATAAACTAATTGTTTCTGCCTTTAGTAGACCCTGAAAATCCACTACTATGTTGAGCGTAAACACCATTATTATATAGCATTTATAAAAATAAAAATTATGATAATAGCTGCAGTGACGTAGAATCTATTAATAACACGATTGACATATATTAATAACTTTGACCCTACATTATTTTAGGTATTAATAAATACTAATTACTCGAGTTGAAAGTGTTCAATTTGCTTTGGTATGTGTTTCTATTAATAAGCATTAATTTAAATAGTAAGAAAATATATGAAACTTTTTCCAATGTTTTGTCTTTCTTCTGTTCTTCATTGTAAGTAAGCTAATTGTCTACTTTTAGGAAACGAATACACTCTACACCTTCTCACTGACAAAGAAAATAAAAGACAAGATAATGAATTGCAACCTCAATTTGCAATTGCTCCAGGACCAAACGGGGACGAATCAATAATGCCGCAAGATTGTTATGTTGCCGTGCTGCCTGAGACCCATTGTGATGAAGTTGAAGATTATACTGATATGTCAATCAGGCCTGAACTGATCCACTCTGAGGGCAATCTGTCAACCGAGGTTATCAGCAATGGTTTTGTTCCCGCTGAAAATCTTTCTCGTACTTAGAATAGATTCTAAATGCATAGAAAAAAGAATGCAAAACTGTTGGATTAATCGAAAATGTTTATTCATATAAAGAATTGTTAAGCCCATTTCTTGATTGTAGAACACGATGTTTTTTTGATATGTAAGCTCATATTCTGAAGATACATATAATTGATTATGACTGAAAATTGAGGCTAGTCGTAGCCTCAATTTGTAATTGTTTGAATTTTTTCTTTTTTTTTTACATTAGTAGTCTTGTATATTAGAAATAGTCATGTAAAATAAATCCCCTTTCTATTAGACAATAAAGTGATATTTTTTTTTTTTTTAAATAAAAATCTAGAACAGTTTTCCATACGAATAAAATAGGAGTAGTAGGCCTACCAATTATGGAGCTTGTGCATGAAAAATACGCAAAATAATTCCTAATAAGTGTACTCCTGGTATCTCAGAATTCGATATAAAAACCGAATATTGAGGAGAATATTCTGAAGCCAATTTGGCCATTTCACTTATTCTATGGATCCTAATTATATTATTCTGTAAGTTTCTCATTCTGTAGTTTTCTTTTTGTCAAATAGCGTTTCTTTTTTAGCATCCACGGTGATTTTTGATCGTTCAAATTAATAAACAAAATCCATTCTCTGTGACGACGATGGCAGCCTACACAAAGGTCCAACGTCTCCTTGATTTGTACTTAATAGCCTAATCCACAAAGCCAAATATTTCAGTGAGACTTATCCAAGATAAAGTCAGTTACTTCTTTTTTGTAAGATTATTCTTTTCAAAAATTTTGTTATAATTGAACACTATCACAAGTTTCCATCTTTTTGCAATAATTTTACGAAAATGCAACACATTTGCTTTCGTTTATTTGTGATCTTTATCAGGACAACTAACAGAAAAGGTTGTCGAGCCCCCACCAATCCTGGTGGAAGGTAAGCATAAGCGTCCTATTTGTACTTTCCTGTATGATCCAATACCTGTGAGGAGGCGAGTTCCCTAAGGTTTTGTCATAACTATATCTGCCTGAAGGAGTTATCGGACCTCAATGAACCTTTGCGGTAAGCAAGAAGTGTCTTAGTTAGACTTTTTGGTGGCCAAACACAATCCATTATCTCCCTCAATTCTTTTGATCATATTTTCGAGAGATAATGGTCGAATCTCGGTTGAGAGTTTATAGTTATTATTTGTTATACGGGTCCGTAAATTCTCTTTGACATCAGAAGGGGCTTTTGGATCTAAACGAAATTGTGGACAATTAGAGTCGATTATGCCTTTTGGGGACCAGATATTTGTTGAGGAGAGGCTTCCGAAATCTGGTGATCAGGAAAACTAGCAGAAGCGGCTATAAAAAATAAGCCAAAATTGTTTGAAATTAAGAGTAACTGCCCTCATTTTTACTTGTGGTCGGAACCTGTTTTGACATTTTGCGGAAAGAGGGGAGCCCTAAATTCTTCTTACCAGAACTTATACTAGAGCGGGTTGTCAGGACTTAACCAAACTGACTGAGAGGCGAGAGTAACTGTCCTAGTTCTACCTTTTGGGACTTCGTACATAAAATAACCTTTTCTTTGAGGGGGGGGGGGGGTGGATTGCCTAAACTGCCGGATCTTAACGAAAGTCTGGCTATTGTCTTACTTATGCCTTTTGGGGTCAGGGCTCAATGTGAAATCTATGGGAGAGGAAAACATGGGTCCTCAAATCAATGTCATCAGAATAATAATTGGAAGTATTGTTATATCTCAACTAAACCAGTGAAAGTCGTGTTTATATATTTTTCGGATTATACGGTTGATTCTACCTATGATACGGAGGAAGAGGGATCCTTAATCCTTACCATAAGCACTTCCATAAGAAGAAGAAGACATTCAATCCCAACCAAACTTGGTGGGAAGTAAGAGATAGGCTCATAGCTGTGCCTTTTCATGGTCTGCATTTGCTGCAACCTCTGCGGTAGGGGAGGGGGGGCAAAGATAAAACATTTCTTCTCATTAGTAAAATTACTAGGTGGGCTGTCAAATGCTCTGTGAAGGAACTTCTTTTTTGCTTCTTCTTGAAAGCATCCATCAGTTACAAACTAGAATTTGTGGAAGGGTCTATAACACGTCTGCTTGGAAAACTATTGAAGCACCAAGAGAACACGTGGACATTTTTTGATCATAGACTCGAATTAAATGCATTTTGGAAGTAGAGAAATGAGTTTCTCCTAAATCCCAATTTCAATTTTCAATTGCCCTTTTAAAAGGACAAAAGTTTCAAGCTTTCTTGCGAAATCTGGACTATTTTAATTGGCGAAAAATAGAATCTGTTTTGATAATATTATCCCTTATTTAATTATTGGTGTTTCCAACGGAACCAAGTCAGAGAATTGTCATGCAAAACATTTTGGCGTCAAAAAAGTATCTTTTCAAACTGTAAAACTTTTATTTTTAGAAAAGTCAAGACAAATTTTGCAAGAAAAAAGTGAACTCTGAACAACTAAGTCCGAAAAACTGCAGGCGATGGAATAAGAACTAACTACATTCTTGACTTGTGCAAGAATGTGCTTCAGTAAGCATGCTGAAACTCTATTTTAAGGCCAAAAGTTGTGACATACATCATTATTAAGTCGGCCAGGTTTCTAAAGGTCAGGAAATTCGTGAAATTGGGAGAATTCAGAACCAAATGTAGTGTTTCGAATTCTACTACAGAATTTAATTTTTTCAGAGACTTTCATATGATCCGTTTGTAATTCTATACCACTGTTTTAATGTTTTTACTTTTAGTTATCGAATGCGGCGTTAAGTTGAAAGTACAGCAAGGATGGATTAGATAACGACATGTTTTATTTTTACCCAGTTATGTCCTATACATAGGCGCAGAATTTCGATTTCTCCGGGGGGGGGGGATCCTTGCACCAAAAACAAAGCAACATAAAAGCTGTGTTTGCTTTAGGGGAGATGTGGGTCAGATAGGACGTGTATTTTGACATGTAGTTTTATCTCGTAAGCCTCTTAAATTCACAACAGAGTTTCGGGTTAGAAGCTTGGAATTTTTTTTTTTTTTTTTTTTTTTATCGGAGATGAGGTAAAGAAAAAATGTTGTTTTGCTTCTTTGGGCTTCTTCTGATAATAGCTAGATACTTTTAGCATAAGATTAAAATTACTATATGAATAGAATCTCGCCGTTAATTTGCGAAATATTTCTGTTTAGACTGAACCTGTCCCAAGGTGCCGCAATTTCCCCTCGACTTTAAGCCGTGAATAATTGGTACTCACCAATGTTACGGGTCGGTCGAATACAAAGAGTTCCTTCATTTCAAAGTTCTAACGCGTGCTACATCTAATGGGATAGTAAAAACGTATTCATCCGAGCTTGAGCTTGCTTGATAAAATCGTCTGTGAGTTTGTTGAAGTCTACGCTTTCTAGGACTTCCCTGTGCACTGAAAAAACAGCTAAATGATTCAGTCTTTCCTGGGACATGGTTGACCGTAGATATGTTTTTAGCCTTCGGATGTCTGAAAACGATCTTTCCGAGGTACAGTTTGAAGCTGGCATACACAACAGTATCCTAATTAACTTCACCATCTGGTGAGCAACTTTGGCAAGGGAATCATTTTCTTTCAGAAAACTGAACAGCATCAAATTTCTGGATCTCCTTTTTGTTCGCTTTAGCTTGATCAAGGAGTATGTCTGGGTGGAGCTGCAACTGGGCGTAGTCCTCAAAATCGTCTTTATAGAAGTTTTGCACGTACGAAACGTCAGATAGACCTATGACGAACTCTTCTACTTTAGACAGATGTTGAATTGTTTGGCTTGGTTCAAATCTTGTAGTCAAGCCCATCACAACGCAATCGATAGCTTCATAGAAAACTTTGCGATAAGTATCTTCAAGCTTAGACGAATGGTAATGAGCAGCGCTTCAATCAAAACGACTGGGAACTTTGCATCTTCTCGGGAGATTTGGTTCATTGAGACCCAAAATGTTTGCACATGAGACAGCTGCCTCCCATAGCAGTTTAAAGCAATGTTCGTTCCTCATACCTTCCAAGACCTTACGGAGGCAATCAATTATTTCCTCTGCCTCTCTGAAGTGGAGCTGCGCTCTTTCAAGTGCAGTATTGGAGTTTTATAATGTAGTAAAGATAATGCGAAGAATTTCTAGCTTGAAGAATGTACCAAAGTTGGTAAAGGTCTCAAGAAATCCATCAGCTTCGGCTGTCTGTTTACGGTTTTCTGGGTAATTGCTGAAGTCCTCAAGCCAGTGGATTATTTCGGAGGAATTGCTAGCGATTGCCGTGATAGAGGACTTTCTTAAGATCCACCTAGTTGGACAGAATGGTCGGAGTGCCACCCCTTCATCCAGCTTTACGCTGTTGAAACTTGACAACCGTTTCGAGGAACCTCTAACAAAAGCGATAAATCTCTGGACCATGTTCACAACATTCTTCATCTTGATGTTAGTTTCCACCGCATCCTGAGCAACCAGGTTAAGACTGTGAGCACGGCAATGTACATATTTCACATGGAGGGAAGAGGGGGAGGCTCTTCCCTCCTGGGCCTTCACCAAAGACTTTAGACCCCTTTCGCTCCCAGACATGTTAGCAGCGCCGTCATAGCATTGTCCACGACAATTTAACGAAATCGTCCACGACTAACGAAAGACCGAAACGACAAAGGACATCCATCAAGCACTTAAGTAGTGTTTCACTCTTTGTGTTTTCAGTTACATAAAAGCCAAAAAACGTTTCGCTTATGTCGAGCTTGTCATCAACAGTTCTAAGACAAACAGACATCTATTCTTTACAGGAAACATCAGCGGTTTCGTTAAACATCACTCCAAAATACTTGTACTTTTTCACTTGATCTATGAGGAGTCTAAGCGTAGCATGGTACATATCCTCCAATATTTCATTTTGGATGTCAGTTGACAACCACTTGTACTTTTCTGGTCTGACAAGCCACTATTCTAAAACTGGAACATCATTTGCCCTTAGTTCAAGAAGGCATCAGAAGTTCGAAGACTCTTCTTACTTACCTTTTAGAGATGTTTCTTGGGAGGCAAGGTACTTCAAAGATGAGAATATGAGCTTCTGATCTTTGAGAGTCGTGTGATTCACGTTTATGTTTTGCACTTAGCTGTTGACTCACGTCATTACCGTGGTGCAAAGAGTCTATGGTTGCGATAGCTGATTTGTGAAATGCCGAAGCTTCGCGCGACTTAAAGCGATCGAGCGCCTTGTTCCAGTTGCTGAACCCTTTCCTTAAGAATGTGTAAAAGGAGTCTTTATCGCGAGAAGTCTTTGGAATTGATATTTTCATATTCACTGCTTCTGTGCAGACTGTACACACATCACCGTTCTTAGTTGTATCGAGTCGTAGAAATGGTACTTTTCAGTCCAGTTAGCTTGAAATGTTCTGCCCTTCGTAGTACTACTATTACTACCGACATCGCTGACACTGACTGTATGAGCTACACTAAACACATTGCTAACTACTAGGGCAACCTTGGTCATTTGCTTTCTCACTTACATCACTAGCTCGAACATTACCACTAAAACTACAAGTGCTCGGTTGTTCGTTTATCTGTCCTGTTTTGATACCGATATTTGAGTTCCCATACGTAAACTCGGTTCTGTTTAGAGTTCTTAGCAGAAAAATTGTTCTAATATTTTCTTTGTTAAAGTTTTCGCCTCTGTTTCTTTCACTCACAGTCCGTTCAAGTTTAAAATAATCACTGAGTTTCGCCAGCGGATCCTACCCTTCATTTTCACTTTCGTTCCACTTTCCAGGAAAAGGAGGCTCGTGACAAATTAAGATTAAATTTGAATCCTAATTATGGCCGTAACTGTCAAAATCGACAAGTTTCTTTTCTGCTCGCCAGGAAGGAAAAGAAACTGATTTGCATTATCAGTCAAAAGAATCAGTCTTAAGACTGAGAAGATAACTGTGAAGTCTGCTTGTGCTAATAATCTGAACCTTACAGGGCAGAATTCAAAATTTATTGGGGGGGAGGGGGGCTTAGCCGGGGGGCCTTAGCCCCCTGCCTCCCCCCCCCGTACTCTACTCCTATGGTCCTATAGAAATATGACAACGGTTTGAAGAACACCAATTTTAACTATTTTTCTAACTAGCGAAAATATTCCGTGCGACACTGATTCAAGCAGCGCATGTTCTTTAGCTTTAAAACTACTGCTACTACTACTAACAACTCACTGCAGCACCAAGCCGCCTGAGGCCAACACAGCTACGCACGCTTTTCCTCCATCCCAATCTATTCAAAACATCCCTCTTTACCCCTCACAGAAGTTCCCATTTCCTTTAAATCTTTCTTTATGACATCCTCCCACCCCAGACTAGGACGGCCTGCTTTATGTTTCGCCCTAGACGGTTGACCCAAAAGGACAATCTTTGGTAATCTGTCATCCTTCATCAGCAGAACGTGCCCTAGCCATCTCAACCTCTCTTTTGTTATAGCCCTAGAAAGAGGGAATGAACCACATTTTTCGTACAGCCTACGTTTGGAATACGGTCAGTCAGCCGGGTACCCAGAACAATCGGTAGCCAATTTATCTGGAAAACATCTAGAAAATCTTCATTGGCTTTTCGGAGCGCCCATGCTTCAGAGCCATATTTGACATCTGCCATCACTGTAGCTTCCAATATTTTAATCTTGATTTACAGACTTATCCTACTCTTCCAAACTTTTTTTAACCGTGAAGAAACACCCTGATCCTTGGCGATTCTTCTTTTAATATATTTACAACTCCGACCGTCTTTACTAATAATAGTACCAAGGTAAGTGAAGCTGCCCACCTAATTAATCTTTTCGTTGTCACCTTTTCCTTTTCACTTATTCCTAGCCTTAGTGACTTAGTCTTAACATTAATTTTCGAAATTATTCTCGCACATTGAACTCGCAAAATCTCTAAAAGTTCATTCATTTTGCTCACACTTTCATCTAGGATAATTAAATCGTCAGAATAATTTAAGTCCAGGAGATTTTTTCTCCTGATTTGAATCCATGGTCTCCCATTGCATTTCTTGTGCTCTTTAAGACAAAACATCAAATGATCCATATAAAGGGGGATAGAACACAACCCTGCTTAACTCCTGATTTAACACCAAACCAAATATATATATATATATATATATATATATATATATATATATATATATATATATATATATATATATATATATATATATATATATATATATATATATATATATATATATATATATATATATATATATATATATATATATATATATATATATATATATATATATATATATATATATATATATATACAAAATTTGCACTTTACTGAAAAAATATAAATGTTTTTACTTTTATAACTTTAATAAATCAAATAATATTAACATTTTGATTACTAAATATCAGTAAATGTATATTAAACTGACAATGTACATTCTTTTGTATTTTTTCAGTAAAGTGCAAATTTTGTTCTGGCCTTGGGAAGGCATAGGGGTTTTGCACCCAACTTATGTTAATTTCTGCTCGTTTTGAGTTTGACTCGGTTAATTATTGTAGTTTCTGTTCGTTTTGGGTTTCATTTGTTTATCGATGCTGATTTGTGGTAGTTTCACGCTTGGTAGATTATTCGATTTTATTTTTGCTCATTTTTTGTTTAATAGAGTTCTTTATTTTTCTTTGAAAAACTTATTTTGCGGAAACGGTTTTTTAAATTAATATCTGTTCGTTTTATATTGACATAGTCTTTTCAGGGAAAAAGAAAATAGTACTTTAAATCTTTTCGTTTTTTAAGACTTTATAGTTTGGCCTGCTAATTGTATTCTGGAAAAAATTATCAGCAATTTTTAACAACATACACCCTTTTAAAAATCTGGACACAAATATTACTGTTTAATTCAGTTTCATACCTCCTCTAGTTGACCTGAAATGGAAAACTTGAAACCATTCGCAAACAAATCTGTTTACTTTCTTTGATAGCTCGGATACACTTACAGTATTTTGATTTGGTTAAATTTTAAGAGCAGAAATGGGGGGGGAGGTTGGTGTGGGAGGGTGGGAGTGGAAGGAGAATAAGTTGCCCTCAAATCACTTTCGACTATTAAAAAGGGCATCAGCCCTTTTTATTTTCAATCGAATGAACCCTTTTCAAAGTTCCCACGACAACTCCTTCGATACGAAGTGCCCTGGTCTAAACAACAACAACAACAAAAAAAGAATACATTATACCCACTTCGATCTTTATTATAAAAATGTTAAGCCTTCCAATCCATTTCGACTATTGAAAAGGGCACTAGGCCTTTCGATTTTCCAATCCAATGAGCCCTTTTGGAAACGACAACGCTTTCTATAAACACCTTATATGCCCCCAGCATAAATTACAACCATTACACTAAGGTCTGATATGGTGGTTGTCATCCTCTAAGACCGAATTTCCAGAACTTTAAACTACGTTAAACAACATGGCTATCTCAAAATTTTGATGGGATGTGTTTGGGGAAATGGTGGGCGTGAGAGGGATGTTAGTCACCTTCCAATCACTTTCGACTATTAAAAAGGGCACAAGCCACTCCAATTTCTAATTGAATGAGCCCTTTTCGAAGTTTCTACGACAACTTCTTCGATATGAAGTGCCCTGCTCTAAAGGAAAAATTTAATAAATAATACATTATGCCAACATCGTTCTTATACACCCCCAGGGCATAACTTAAAACCCTTGCCCTGAGGGTTTTGGAGGGACGTCCCCCTAGTTTATTAGTCCCAGTTTCTTGCCTCCCTATTGAGATTCCCCGTTCTTTGCTTAGGTAGCGCAATTGTGCTGCCTATGATTTATACAACAACTTTCTATATAAACATTGTATGCCCTCAGGGCGTAACTTACAACCCTTGCACTGAGGGTTCTGAGGGGGGTATCATCCTAAAAGACTTAATTTCCAGAACGTTCAACTACGTTGAACAAAATGGATATCTCAAAAATTTTGATTGGGTGTGTTTTGGAAAATGGTGGGCGTGAGAGGGGCGTTAGTCGCTATTCAATCATTTCAACTATTAAAAAAGGCACTAGCCCTTTCAATTTCCAATTGAATGAGCCCCTTTGAAGTTTCTACGAGAACGCTTTCAATAAAAACCTTATAAGCCCCAGGGCATAACTTACAACCCTTGCCCCGAGAACTGTGGGGGAGGGGTTGTCATCCTTAAAGACCTAATTTCCAAAACTTTCAACTACGTCGAGTAAAATGGCTATCTAAAAATTTTGATTTGATGTGTTTGGGGAAAAGGTGGGCGTGAAAGGGGGGTTAGTTGCCCTCAAATCAGTTTCGACTATTGCAAAAGGGTACTATCCCTTTGAATGTCAAATCAAATGAGCCCTTTTCCAAGTTTCTACAACAAAGATTTCAATAAAAACCTTATATGCCCCCAGGGCATAACTTATAATCCTTGCCCTGAGGGTTGTGGGGGAGTGTCCTCCTCAAAAATATATTTTCTATCTGGAAATCAACTATGCTGAACAAAATGGCTATCTCAAAATTTTTATTGGATATGTTTGGGGGAATGATGGGCGTGGGGGGGGGGGGTAGTTACCCTCCAATCACTTTCGACTATTAAAAAGGGCACTAGCCCTTTGAATTTCCAATCGATTGAGCTTTTTTTGAAGTTTCTATGACAACGCCTTCTTTAAAAACCTTATCTGCCCCCAGGGTATAGCTTAAAACCCTTGCCCTGAGGGCTGTGGGGGATGTCCTCCTCAAAAACACATTTCCTATCTGGAAATCAACTACGCTGAACAAAATGGCTATCTCAAAATGTTTTTACTTTTATAACTTGAATAAATCAAATAATATTAACATTTTGATTACTAAATATCAGTATATGTATATTAAACTGACAATGCACATTCATTTGTATTTTTTCAGTAAAGTGCAAATTTTGTTCTGGCCTTGGAAAGGCATAGGAGTTTTGCGCCCAACTTATGTTAATTTCTGCTCGTTTTGAGTTTGACTTGGTTAATTATTGTAATTTCTGTTCGTTTTGGGTTTCATTTATTTATCGATGCTGATTTGTGGTAGTTTCACGCTTGGTAGATTATTTGATTTTTTTGGGGGGGCTAGTTGAATAAATTATTTTAAGGGGCTAGTTGCCCTCCAATCACTTTCGACTATTAAAAAGGGCACTATAACTCGATTTCCACTCGAATGAACCCCTTTTGAAGTTTCTACGACGACCACTTCCATATGAAGAGCCCAGCTCTAAAGGAAAAAAAATTAAAATAGTACATTGTGCCAACATCGTTCTTATATACCCTCAGGGCATAACTTAAAACTCTTGCCCCGAGGGTTTTGGGGGAGTATCCTCCTCAAAAATATATTTTTTATCTGGAAATCAACTACGCTGAACAAAATGACTATCCCAAAAGTTTGATTGGATGTGTTTGGGGAAATGATGGGCGTGGGGGGGGGCTAGTTGCCCTCCAATCACTTTCGACTATTAAAAAGGGCACTATCCCTTTGAATTTCCAATCCAATGAGCCTTTTTTGAAGTTTCTACGACAACATCTTCTATAAAAACCTCATATGCCCCCAGGGCATAACGTAAAATCCTTGCCCTGAGGGTAGTGTCCTCCTCAAAAACATATTTTCTATCTGGAAATCAACTACGCTGAACAAAATGACTATCTCAAAATTTTGATTGGATGGGTGTGGGGGAATGAGGGGCGTGGGGGGGACTAGTTGCCCTCCAATCACTTTCAACTATCAAAAAGGGCACTAACCCTTTGAATTTCCAATCAAATGAGCCCTTTTCGAAGTTTCTACGACAACGCCTTATATAAAAACCTTATATGTCCCCAGGGCAGAAATTAAAACCCTTGCCCTGAGGGTTGTGAGGAAGTGTCCTTCTCAAAAACATATTTTCTATCTGGAAATCAACTAAGCTGAAAAAAATGGCTATCTCAAAATTTTGATTGGATGTGTTTGGGGGAATGATGGGCGTGGGGGGGAGCTAGTTGCCCTCCAATCACTTTCGACTATTAAAAAGGGCACTAGCCCTTCGAATTTCCAATCGAATGAACCTGTTTTGAAGTTTCTACGATGACGCTTTCTACAAAAAACCTTATATGTCCCCAGGGCATAACTTAAAACCCTTTCCCCGAGGGTTGTGGGGGAGTGTCCTCCTCAAAAAGATATTTTCTATCTGGAAATCAACTACGCTGAACAAAATGGCTATCTCAAAATATTGATGAGAGGTGTTTGGGGGAATGATGGGCGTGGGAGGGGGGCTAGTTGCCCTCCAATCTCTTTCGACTATTAAAAAGGGCACTAGACACCCCAATTTCCAATCTAATGAGCCATTTTCGAAGTTTCTACGACAACTCCTTCGATACGAAGTGCCTGTCGAAGAAAGAAAAAAAAACACATTGTGGCCACATCGTTCTTTACTTAGGCAGCACTAGCGCGCTGCCTATGATATGGCACTAACCACTTTAATGTATTTGTCTGGTATAACATACAAGGATAAGACCTTGCTAAAGCTCTTTTATCAACAGAATCAAGCGCTTGCTAATAATCTATAAAACCGAGGATCAAAGGTTTTTGACAGCTCTTGCACTTCCTAATTATTAACCTAAGAGTGAGAATTTGGTTGAAACATCCTCTACCTTTTCTAAAACCGCACTCTTCTTCTCTTAAAACATTGTTTACAGCATCTCTCAGTCTAAAAAGTATCGTATTGCTAAGTACTTTGATACATACAGAGACCAGACTAATACCTCGATAATTACCACACTCACTCTTATTACCTTTCCTATACAGTGGTTTAATTAAGGTTTACCTAAAATCGTTAAATACTTCCCCTTTTTGAAAAATCATATTCATAATCTTCAGTATTTTATTTCTAACCCCAGAACCACCATATTTAAGAAAATCATTTACCACACTATCAGCACCTGGAGCCTTATTATTTTTTAATCCTTTTAGTACTGTCGTTAATTTTTCCTCAAAATGCAAATTCTCAAAATGTTCTGCCAATCTCTCATTAACTATTTCCTTATCACTAATTGTAGCCCGGTTCCAATCTTTAACTGGGACAAGTCCTGATTTACGACTCCCTCTCAATTTATTAACATGCCAGTACAATATTTAACTATTATGCCGTTTAGCTGCATTTTCCAGATCCTCGGCAATTTTATCCAAGGCCTCCACTTCACAGCTCCTTAATCCACATGTAAATGCTTTGTCCACTTTCTTTACATTCTTTTGTTTTTATACGATCTATCACTCAGATAATTATTGTACAAGCCCCTTCTCTCAATTAAACATAAAGCTTTTTCACTAACATTCCTAGCTGCATTACTTACTTTCTTCCCTAAGAGACCATCAGCAACTTCGCAAATTACTTTTCTAAAATTATTCCAATCATCTTATACATTGTCAAATTCTAAACTCAAGTTTAATATTCGACTGTTCCTGGAATGTTTCTCTCAGATTCTCATCCTGGAGTCTACCAACATCATAACCTGCCGGGAGGTAGTTACCCTTCCGAAATTTCAGCTTTAAATTAAACCTAGATACTACTAGATGGTGTTCTTTATTTTAAACATCACAAAAAAATCTGTACATAAAGAAATTTGAAGAAAATTCAGAATTTCCGTGAGTACAAGAGAGCTTATCTTCTAAATCTGATGTTTCATTCTAGTCTGAGAACATGTCCGATAAAAAGAAAGTAAGAATAATTTAGAACTTTCTCTAATTAGTTTTCCCCATTCTACGGAGTGTATTCCATTATCGCGGGATTTTTTGGCTGATTACAGTTGAATACTCTCTTTTGTTTTCCCTAGCTGTTGCTGTTGCTCAGAAAAATTGTCTAGCTACCACATAAAATTTGATGTTTTATTCAAGAATTGCTCGACAATCCAAATGAAATTCCTGAACTCAAGAGCTAAACAGCCATGGCAGGTAAATATTGTTCATGAGTGAATGTAGGCTTACAAACATTACATATTACTTACTAATAAATACCGAGTGCTAATTTAAACCAGTTTATTTTTTCGCTGGCCTTCTTACTTTCTTTTCGAGTGCTTCAAGGTTTCTTTAAATCAAGTCTCTTCTTGTAAACACCTGTGCAATTGATTTGTATTTCCTTCAATCGCCACTGAGCTGGCACGCGAATAAATTGTATTTATATACATCAAAGTATAATCATCTACTGAACAAGTACAGTCAAAACTCTCCAAAAGTGACCCCACGTGCCTCAGCGCCTCTCGAAGGAAATTGTTGTACTACTTAATCGCTCCGAGCCAATAAATTAAATTTAATACAGCTTTTACGAAACAAGTATAATCACCTACGGAACTCGTGATTTAGTTGCCAGGTTCGCAGAGGTATGGAATCGTCTCCGAAGACGCGGACAAAGGGTCACTTTTTTTGTGTGGAGAGGATAGGTTTTGTCAGTACTTGTTCAGTATGTGTTTATACTTTGATATACATAAAGTCATTTTAGAAAAACACCATAGTCGAAAGATAAAGAGCTTAACCCAACCGCTGACTATAAACATTAGGAGTAACTTTGCTCACAAAAGATAATTCAGTTGCCTAAAATAAGAAAATCATTGTGTTTACAACATTTGGATTTTATTTAAATTCTTTCAGGGGATTCATATAATCTGGCATAAAAAGCTGGTAGTTTTACCAATCTGTACACATTTCTTCCTGAGTTGAAAACACGAAACATTCTCCCAGACATTAACCAACGATAAGTGTGCCTTCATCAACAAAGGTGTGTGCTGGGACTTCAAGGTTAAGTGGGGCAGGTCCTTTACGAATTCTCCCAGCGGCATCATAATGGGATCCATGACATGGGCAATAATAACCACCATAGTCACCTGAAGAAAATGAAAACATTTTTTAAATACACATACATACAGGATTCCCAGTAAACAAGCATTATCAATTGTAAGGTGAATGAGGACCCCAAAGTGCACCAACGTCAGCATCACAAATATCCGCCAATAGTGGCTTATTAATGAGATTGGCTTACTGATTAAGCGAACACCATTAGCATTGAAATTTATTTTCTATATAAAAGCCGCTGTTAGGAAATGATTATTCCCCTTGAAGCTTTTGCCTTCTAAGCAAAGCATTTGTTGGTGTGAATTATTGTTCGTTATATTTTTGCTCCCAAAATCGTTAACTCACCAACTTTTTGGAGTCTCTTAAACTTATTCTTGATTTCTTCTCTTTTGGTAGTTATTTGTTTCGTTCTCATGCTCTACCTCATCTAGAGTTCTTGTCAATATCAATTTCCTTAAAAGAAGTACAGTCCTGTCAATTGAAGCTATATTAGCTAGGCTAGAGTCTACTGGTTACCTTATTAGTTTAAATTGCGTTCCTTCCCATTTTAGTGTTGAGGGTAATGAGGAATATGGTTAACTGTCTAAGTGGGCACCACTCATTCAGACCATTTATATTACAAATGACCGCAACAGCAATTTTGAGGCATTGTATTTCTAGAGGAAGAAAATATCTTAGCCTGTCTGATATGTCTACGAACCCAATTTTAGAGTTTGATCCTACCTCTGATCATTATCATCTTAGTTGATTTTTACACATAAAATTCTCAGAATTAGGACAGGTTATACCAGAATTAAAATTATACTAGTTAAGTGGAAGAAAATTCACTGCTTATGATAGCATATCAGGTTGCCGATGGTAATACACATATGTTGCAGCTGAATATGATTATAATTATTATAATTTTGTTGGGTGTTGTTTGGAGGTTCGTTGGTTTTCGGGTCCGGTAAGTTGAGCTCTAATTATGTTTTTTTTTTTTTTTTTTTCTTTTTTTTTTCTATTTCTATTTCTTTTTTTTCTCTCTTTTTTTGGGTTTCTTGGTTTTTTGATTTATTAGGAGGGTTTTCTCCCGCACAAGCATTGCTTCAGGGAATCGATGATGTATATATTTTTTTTTAAATAAACCCATTGTTACTTTTATGTATTACGATTATATTACACATGACACTGAACAAATCTCTATACAGCTATTTTAGGACACATGGATTCGGCCAGATGCGCCAGGAAGACTTTCACTTGTTTATTAGGAGAATTTGCGCAACGAGAGAATCTTAATACTGTATAGCAACCAAAATAAAATTATAGAAAATTCCCACTTTCAGGTATTAATGAAGCCAGGTGCAAAGAATATTTTCATTTTGATGTCCCTGGTACTTAATAAAAATTGATTTATACAACATCCCTCAATACATTTTATAATTTTATTTCAATAAAGAAGATGAAAAAAGGTAAAAAACAATCATTTGTTATGTTTAAGAGAAAAAGTGAAGAAAAAATATTTTACATTAATATTTAAAATAATTTTTTTTACAAAGAATAAATGAAGAGGTGCAAAGGAAAAAACATATCTAATATATTGGATATCATGCTGGGGTTTATATTTCATACTTGTTAAACTTACTGACTGAAAGGATAGCGTTAGCGTTGAACGAGCGTTAGCGAAAAAATGTTTCATAAAATTATGTAGACTGTTGTACATCATGTTATTGTCTATGTTTTTTAGTTTAATGGTTGTGTTTCATACACGGACAGTTTATATTTTATTTTGAGAAAGTTACTGACTAAACGGATATGAATGTTACTAAAAAAAAATTCCTTTCCCCCTTCATCCATCTCTATTCTATCTTAAAGCGTCTTGTATTCGTCAGATGTGTCTGCATTTATCATATATTGTGTAGTTTCTAGGCGTTTACCCCCCCCCCCCCCCGTGTAAACTAAGGCTTTCCAAATTTTAGAATTCTGTTTTTTTTTATTTCCGTAGGGGGAACGAATTTTGGTACTTGTGTATTACGCGCCACTCTCTCAAGTTTACGCTGTGTAAAATTCTAGAACACACCAGTTTTTTCGTTACTTCAAAAATAAATTTGGGCAACAGATTTACATATTAGGGGGGTGGGTAAAGTATAGCGAGTCTGCATGCAAAATGTGTTTGGTACAATTATTCTACATATTAGATAGATAGATAGATCAGTGTATTTTAAAGCCAAATATACTGCCATGAACACAACAAAATAACATAAATGAAAGGCAAAAATAACATAAACTTAAATCAGCGATCATCATAAAACACTTAAATGAAACACTACATTAACCTAATAATAGTACTAATACTAGGAAAAACGGCCAATGAAGGTAAACGCCGGTCACCATTGTGTAGTTGTTTATGCGAATAGTTGTCAAGATGCTTTATCCCCTATTTTGATTATATCAGTCTGTCCTCATCATTGGCAGAAGCATCAAAATAATTAGTCTGTGGAAAATCGTGAATTGGTATTGTAATACCAAAGTGGTCACCAAAAGATAAGACTTCAGGAGTAGTACTTCATTAACGTCATTGAATTTTTGTCCCCATTTGGCCTACATCTAACATTCAGTGAAACCAGAAACTTAATCAACTTTTTAGTGGGCAAATAGTCCTGAAGCACTACTCGTATTCCAACCAACCAGCCACCAGGTTATGCGTCTCCTTTCTTTCTAACTGTTGCGGTTATAATTTCCTCCATTTTTTATATAATGAGATAGTGCGTAGCCAGAAGGGGACTGAGGTGTTCGGAATTCAGACCTCTAACCAAAAGAAAAAAAAATACATAAAAATGTTTTTCGTAACGTCACTACAACTTCTATTTTGCTCCACAGTAAACAAAAAATATGTTATTTCAAGCAGCTCATCAGGCTCTTTTTGGCATTGGCAAGATTATACTATTGGCAGAGCTCAAATGTTTCATTTGATTGAATTAAGAGTAAAAAGCTCTAAAGCCAGCCAATTGAATGCTTCAATTCAGCTTTTTTAATCGGGTAACTAGGGTCTCTAAATTTTTAACAACCTATCAATAATACTTGGAAAAAAATTAATGAGTTTCAATTTTTTTACTATTTCTTTACTATTTTTTTAATAAGACTTTTAAAGCTCTTCTTTACATTAAGCCCATATCCTAATAACAGAGGATCCAAAGCTTTAACTGGGGGGGGGGAGGTTGGAGTTAAATAAATTCGATACTAAGCTGACAGGTCTAAATTTTACATATTTATTGCCTTTTCTTTGATTGTTGCACAAGCAAGGAGAGGGGTAATTAGACTGTATGCTTTTATCTTCAAAAAGGCACCAGGGGTATTCAGACCAACTCTTCAGAATTGACTAATTGTAATTCACACGCAATACACAAAATTTCATAGGAGACAGAAGGTTCCAAAGAAAGCTGTTGGTGAATTTCTTTACGATTTACATTCTCCCACGGCGAAATGTAAAACAAGTTTTCCGTATGTGAGTGCGTACATTGACCAAACAGCTAGATTAACAGCCACTCAAAAAGTAAATTTTTTGAATACAACTCTTGAAACCACAGGAATCATTTAACAGTAAAGAAAAAAAGGTCTTACCAGAGTTAGCAATGGGCACACAGCCCAAGTGGGTGCAAACACCAAGCACAACTAGCCACTCGTCTTTTTGAACACGTTCATTATCGTGCTCGACATGGCGAAGAGTAGATAAATCTACACTCTGTTCAGCTTGGATTTCGGCAGCCGTCCTATAAGATATCCTCAAATTATTTAGTGCAAACCAGAAACAACATTTGATATGACAAATTATTTAGTGCAAACCAGAAACAACATTTGATATGACAAAAACAACATATGACATTGATATGACATATGATATGACAAATTATTTAGTGCAAACCAGAAACAACATTTGATATGACAAAAACAACATTTGATTTTGTGCAGGGGAGGAGAGAAAAAGACAAAAATAAACTAGGAAAAGGGAAGTGTGTCATCTTGTATGTGGGAAAGTTAATTTCAAAGAAAACAAAAATTTTGTTAAATGTCCTATTCAATCTGACATTAGGTAAAGGATGTCCAATGACCATCCTACAATTTTCTAATGTTAAATTTTTAAAAAGCAAATTCAAATCATGAACAAATCAAAACCATCTTAAAAAAGACAGGTGCTATCTTCATTAAACATGAAAAAGAATCATAGGGGTTGGATATCTGCATTTAATATTTTCCAGAGAACTTGCGATTAATAGGAACAAAAGTGCAAAACAGAAGCAAAATGCAAATGTTAAAACGAGTGGGAGCAGTTCAGCACTTAATTGAAGCTTGTATTATTAGCTTCAGTCACTAAAGAATACAAACTATGCATCAATTCTGTAACAGAAGATGGTCAGTTAATCTATCTTACCAGCAGACTGGTCATTTTCAGCCACTATTTTACAAATCAAAATGCAAATTTCGGTAGAATTTAGATGTGTAAAAGCATGACACACATCACCATGAAAAAGCCTGTTCCAGAAGCCTGTTTAATCATGATAACTAATTATTTGCAAGTATTGTTGTCTCAGAATGACGAATGAAGCATTTTTTTTTTGTCCTTGTTACTTTAAAAAAGTAGAAGGGGCTAAAATTGCAAACCATTACTTTACTTCTAATAAGAAGGATAAATATTATAAAACTTTTTTAGAGCCAGATTTGTCTGATCGTTAATACTAATGCGACTCTGGAACACACCTTAAGTAATATGACATGTCGACGAGAGAAATCTCAAAGAGAAACCAACACAAAAAAGGACAGAAATCAAACATTAAGTACAAACCTGTGTCTAACAAAAAGCGGCTTCCCTCTCCATTTGAAAACCATATTTTTTCCTTCTGGGATTTCAGAAAGCTTGACCTCAATTTTGGCTAAAGCCAACACATCAGCAGAAGCACTCATGGAGCTGACTAATTCGGTGACCATTGTTTTCGCAGTGTACGCAGTTCCAACCATGCCAGCTGAAGAATAAATAAATAACTCATTAAAAAAAGTACAAGATTTGCAGTGCTAGCATTAAAGTTAAGTTCGAACGGAAGACAGTTTGCAGTGTTATTTGGCAAAAACTACCAAGAAATGTCGCTGTTATTTCCAACTAGAATGTCGGTTTGATATTGAAAAGTCAGATGCAGCTAGCACAGCAAAATTCAAATCCTCTCAGAACCTAGCTTCAAGTCTTGGCAACCTGGGCTTTGCTAGACTATTTAGTTTTGTGGGTGGGCGAGGGAATTTTCATATAAGAAATTGTTGTAAAACTTTATTAGTGAATATGAGGATAAAAAACAAAAGGAGGGCATTACTGGTAATTTTTGTAAGTGGATGTTAAATGAAACACTAAACATTAAATTGAAACCACATTAATCAAAATAAATCAAAACACTTTTTTTCTTATAAGCTTTTAAATTCTCTCCTAAGACTCCAGGTAATAATTTTTTTCGAAATCTCATCTTTATCTTGAAATTCCTTTGACAATATGCTGTCATGTGAAATTAACTCTAGGCCAAAGTACTTCCTAGAAGGCCATTTTTAAGCTTCTTCAAGAGAAGTTCAATCTTTCTAATGTCGATAATTGCCAGGATCCCCACCCCCTGGTACTATTGGTGGGTTGGTAAAACAATTAAGTTGGTAAAACCAGGGCGTGAAGGGCCACGGTTTTACTGGCTGACTGTTTAAATTCAATAGACAAGAAGAATAAAATAAATAAGATGACAAAATAAATGAAAAAAGACATAAAAACTGACATGACAACGAATGATATCTGGACCTGCCGAAACATCGTTCTCTGTTGGTAGATATTTACTGCCACTTTGATCTCTTTTAAGAACTAAGTGGATTTGCCAGTCAGAAACAACTAGTAATTCAACAAACACTTCAGCTTTTTATAGCAACAGCATATAAGACACAATATCTTGACATTCTTATTTTTCCAGATTGCTGTAATTGTCAATGTTGAAAGTTAAATGCGGCTTCAAACTCTTTCACTACTTCAATTTATTCCAGTAGTTTCACACTGGCGTAACTATTATTCGATTTCCTAAAGATACATCTTAAAATTTCAAACTGGGTAATGGATTAAAATGCACCGTTAAGATTGCTTTTATAATGTCAAAAAAATAAAGCAGACTAAATTTTGACCATCAGTTCTTAATTTCCTATATGCTTGTTTTCATTGCCTAGTATATCCTAACATTATAACATGAATTATATAGGTAATTTGTGGAGATTGTTACTTCTTTCTAGAAAAGCCAAATATTTAGAATTAAAAGCAAAATATTGGTCATAATAGATAAGGGTAATTCCTTTCTTTTACAGCAGAAACAAAACACCATGTTAATTTTAAAAGTTAAAAATAAATATAAATTATTACTTTTCTTTTAATGCAGCTAAAGAGCAATATTAAAACCGAAAAAGGGAGCAAAAATAGCCCAGCAGGAGGGGCAACAACTCCCTTCGTTCAAAGTAATTCTTGTCTCATTTTAAGTTTTAAGGTTTCTTTTTATTTGTATTTTTTAATAATTTGTCTGTAATTCAGTATCTGCACGTGCATTCATTATTATTAGCCTCATTTTCCTCACCATTATCACCAGTTACATAACTTGTATTACTAACTTATCTGATCTAAGATAAACTTAATAATAAAACTGAAGTATAAAAATGTATTCTTTTGGAAAAACTTTACTACACTGCTGCTATTTAGAATAAGTTGGATATTGTCTGTAAAAATTTTAGAACTAGAAATTTCCTCAACAAGGCATTATCTAATGAATTTCTTTAAAAGCGTGCATAGCTATTCAAGTAATTAAAATACCAATTGCTTAGCTGGTGACAAAGCTGCAGTGGGCTGGGAGTTTCTCCTTTGAAAATGTATACATCACTCCAACAGGGTCGTTACTAGCCCAAATGTTTGGGGAGAGGGGCAGGGCAAGAAATTTTACTGACTGGCTGGTCATTTTTATCGACTCTTTTTTTTTATCAATAATTAACATAATGCCTGTTTTGAATACTATACATAAAATCACAGCAGGAGAAGGTAAAACTGCCGCATTTCCCAACCGAGATTGACATTTTGATAAATTTGCACCATCTACAAAATCACGGCAGGAGTCGGTAAACTGCTGCGTGTACCAGCCAAGTCCGAGATTTCCGCAAATGACATGTCAGTATTTTCGTGGCCTTTATTTAACCAAACAAAGAATTTTGGCGAAGTCAGAAAAATTGATTTTACTGA